>NW_025047847.1:77500-100000 GCF_018831695.1 Puntigrus tetrazona
AAACATGTAGTATAGTTTTCTAACCCCTCATGAAAGCCGTGTGTAATATTTAGCATTAAATGCATGAAATGCTGAATAAAAGCCGTTGGCTCTCTCTTGCTCACGTTAAGCCGAAACGAGGTTGGAGCTCTTTTTTTTTTGTTGTTAAACCCAAATCGGCGGCAGACGCTGTCCTCCCTCCCCCCGATGAGCGTTAGCGCTCGACGAGCTCAGAGACAGACGGCTTCAGACGCCGGAGACGCTCGTGATGGACGGGGGATATCTGGTAGATGATTGAGACGCGCCGCTCACTTAAACGGTGCTCATGTGACGCCGGCTCGCGTTTAAAAGAGCCTCTTGTTGTTGTTTCTTGCAGCACATGTTGGATTCCAACCTCAGCAACCTGATCAAGAGGAACAGTGAGCTGGAGAACCTGATGGCCAAACTCATCCAGACCTGTCAGCATGTGGAGGTAAAGAGCAAAACACGGCTTTTAGCGCGGCAGATGAATTTTTTTCGCCTAATCCAAAAAAGAATTCGCTTGATATTACTTAAAGGAAAATGTCAAGATAAAACACCTTTTTTGAAAATAGTTACTAAAACGGTTACTAAAATTGTTTTTGCAAATAACTCTACTCTTCATTTTTGTTTTTAGGTTTAGATGCTTTAGTGTTTAATGAAAACAAGAAATGTTGCCTTGGCAGTTAACTGAAGTAAAATAAAAAAAAAATAAATAATAAATGATGTGTATCTTATTTCAAGTAATGAAAATGTTTTTTATAGTTGCTGTTTTTGTATTTAAATTTTTATCATCTTTTTATGATTATTTTTATTATTCAGCTTTTATATATATATATATATATATATATATATATATATATATATATATATATATATATATATTTATATATATATATATATATATATATATATATATATATATATATATATATATATATATATATATATATATATATATATATATATGTGTGTGTGTGTGTAACTAAATTAAAGTACATATTTTAAAGAAAAGTATTTCAAGTAATGGCTTTGTATAGTTTTAGTGTTTTATTTTTATTTTCCAGTTTTCACTTTGATTTTAGTCACTGTTGTTTTTCTGTCTTTTTATTAGTTTTAGTTTTTGTTTTTATGTGATAGTTTCAGTTTGCCTCAATGGCTCAAATAAAACAAGTTTAGTTGTATTTTAAATACATTTTAGCACCTTTTTGTGCATTATTTTTAATTTATTCTTGTTTTCAGATTGTCAGCTTTCATTTAAATGTTGAAGTTTTAGTCATTTTTAGTCATTTTGTGTTTATTATTTTAAAAAGAAATATTATGCCTTGAAATATGTTGAAAAAATATGATTTTTGAAAATAGTAAAAAAATTGTTTTTGCAAATAACTCATATATATATATATATATATATATATATATATATATATATATATATATATATATATATATATATATATATATATATATATTTTTACTATTTTCAAAAAAGTAAGAAAAAATAAATAAATAAAATTATATATATATATATACTTCAGTTAGTTTTTCTTATTTTAAGAAATGAATATTTTTAAATTTTTTTACTTTATTAGTGGGTTTTTAATAAAGTAAATCATTAAAGTATTTTTTTTTACTTTAAGTTTAAGTTTATTTAAAGCCAGACCGATGTTACTCTGCTTTCATTCCACATCATCTTCTTTTTATTACATAATCAAAATGATGAATATCTTCAATGGATAGTGAGTTTTCACCAAATATTGATCGTTTTATTATATCACTGTTGTTTAGCTGTGGATTCAGCCTTAATTGCTCCGCTCTTTGTTTCTTGCTTTCAGCACAACGCGGCTCATCAGGAGAGCAAGCTGGCCGAGGAGTGCGACACGCTGATGAACATCGTACAGCAGAGGAGACAAATCATCGGCACCAAGATCAAAGAAGGAAAGGTAGCCGAGCGCGGACCAGTTCGACCCCTCAAAGGTCACCGTAATACCAAAGAGCTCTATTTCAGCTCAAGCTCTTCTTCTGTTCATCGGCGAGCTCTGAAAACAGATCCTGTCAGGGTCACGTGACGCTTGCGTTAACCATGCAAAAAAAAAAATCAGCTGCGAACGCGGAAATAAATGACGTTTTAACAGATATTGACATAGAAACATCTTTTAAGTGGTTAAAATATATTTACACAAAATCTAAAATTTTTTTATCATTTTTTACTCGACTAAAAGTGATCTGCCGAAGTGGTTTCAGGTCGACCTTAATTGTTTGCGATAGAAATAAAAGTTGTTTTGCCAAAGACCTTCTGATAGGAGTCGATTTTTCTTGTTTTAATCAGATGCTCATTTCATATATATAATCATATAATATATATAATAATATATAATCTCATTTTGTTTCTCAAGTAAACATATCTCTTGATTTAGGAAACTCTTTTTTTTTTTTTGCAGTAAAAGTTACAATACAATAAAAGTTATTTCTGTATTTTCTAACAGTTGGGATCAGAGCTATTTATTTTTATATAGTTTTATATTAGTAATGTCAAACAATTTAATTCAAAATCATTTTTGTCTTAATATATGTGAGTGTGTACTGTGTGTATTTTTATGTATACACATCTATTTAAATATTTAAGAATTTTTTAAAATATATTAAATATATTTATATGTAATATAACTTGTATGAATATAAATATATATATGTAAATGCATGTAAATATTTTCTAAGTAAATACTGTATTTGTGTGTATTTATATAGGCATACTAATAATAAATATACACAGTACACATTTATTTATTCTGTAAACTGAAACTTGAATATGATTAATCACGAATAATCATTTTACAGCACTTTATTTTACTATATTTATTTTATTATTTTACTATATTTACTATATTTACATTTTATTTAGATATTTTCAGATTCAGTTTAATTTTAGTCAAAGTTATGGTAATTTATATTGCATTATTTTTTATAATTTTTTTTATTGCTATGTAGTTTTCAGATTGTAGTACTAGCTGAAATAAAAACTAATTTTATTTAATTTCCGTTCATCTTATTGCAAGCAATAATTTTTAGTGTTTATTTTTATTTAACATTTTTATTGTAGTTATTTTTTTTATTTTTATGTTCTGTCTTCCTGCGTAAACATTCCTTCATTTAGTTCTTTACGTTTGGTCTTAAAAGGACCTGCAGAAGCTCGTTGGGTCCTCGTAACCTGTGTCTGTCTGTAGGTGGTTCGTTTGAGGAAGCTAGCGCAGCAGATCGCTAACTGTAAGCAGTTTGTGGAGAGGTCGTCCTCGCTCATTGCTCAGGCCGATCTGGCTCTGAAAGAGACGGATCACGCTCGATTCCTGCAGACCGCAAAGAGCATCTCCGAGCGGTGAGCTGGCCTTACCTACGAAAGCCAAACTACAGAAGAACGAACTAGCGCTAGGGCTGAAGACGCCCATCTAAGCCACTAGGCGGCACAAAAACACGTACGGAAGCCCGTTTCCGCAACTGAATGCAAAATAAAAGAAAGGTTATTGTTACTTTTTTAACTCACAATTCAGATATTTTTTTTTTCCAAATTGTGAAATGTAAACTTGCAGTTTTGAGAAAAAAAATCTAAATTGTGTGGTGTAAACTCAATTATAATAATATAATATAATATAGTATTTGTACTTTATAACTCGCAATTGTGATTTTACGTCTCGCAATTCTTAATTTTAACTCGCAAATTGTGATTTTAGATCTCGCAATTCTTAATTTAACTCGCAATTGTGATTTTTAGATTTTGCAATTCTTCATTTTAACTCTCAATTGTGATTTTACTACTGCAATTCTTCATTTTAACTCGCAATTGTGATTTTAGATCTCGCAATTCTTCATTTTAACTTGCAATTGTGATTTTACGTCTCGCAATTCTTAATTTTAACTCGCAAATTGTGATTTTAGATCTCGCAATTCTTAATTTAACTCGCAATTGTGATTTTAGATCTCGCAATTGTGATTTTAGATCTCGCAATTCTTAATTTTTACTCGCAATTGTGATTTTACGTCTCGCAATTCTTAATTTTAACTCGCAAATTGTGATTTTAGATCTCATAATTCTTAATTTAACTCACAATTGTGATTTTAGATCTCGTAATTCTTAATTTTTACTCATAATTGTGATTTTTAGATCTGTAATTCTTAATTTTAACTCGCAATTGTGATTTTTAGATTTCGCAATTCTTAATTTTAACTCGCAATTGTGATTTTAGATCTCGCAATTCTTCATTTTAACTCGCAATTGTGATTTTACGTCTCGCAATTCTTAATTTTAACTCGCAATTGTGATTTTCGATCTCACAATTTTTAATTTTAACTACTTGAGTTGTGATTTTTAGATCTCGCAATTTTTAATTTTAACTCGCAATTGTGATTTTACATCTCGCAGTTCTTAATTTTAACTCGCAATTGTGATTTTACGATCTTGCAATTCTTAATTTTAACTCGCAATTGTGATTTTTCGATCTCGTGCAATTTTTAATTTTAACTTCGCAATTGTGATTTTAGATCTCGCAGTTCTTAATTTTAACTCGCAATTGTGATTTTAGATTTCGCAATTCTTAATTTTAACTCGCAAATTGTGATTTTAGATCTCGCAATTCTTAATTTAACTCGCAATTGTGATTTTAGATCTCGCAATTCTTCATTTTAACTTGCAATTGTGATTTTACGTCTCGCAATTCTTAATTTTAACTCGCAAATTGTGATTTTAGATCTCGCAATTCTTAATTTAACTCGCAATTGTGATTTTAGATCTCATAATTGTGATTTTAGATCTCGCAATTCTTAATTTTTACTCGCAATTGTGATTTTACGTCTCACAATTCTTAATTTTAACTCGCAAATTGTGATTTTAGATCTCGCAATTCTTAATTTAACTCACAATTGTGATTTTTAGATCTCGCAATTCTTAATTTTACTCGCAATTGTGATTTTTAGATTTCGCAATTCTTAATTTTAACTCGCAATTGTGATTTTAGATCTCGCAATTCTTCATTTTAACTCATAATTGTGATTTTCGTCTCACAATTCTTAATTTTAACTCATAATTGTGATTTTTCGATCTCACAATTTTTAATTTTAACTCGTAGTTGTGATTTTTAGATTTCGCAATTCTTAATTTTAACTCGCAATTGTGATTTTACGTCTTGCAATTCTTAATTTTAACTCGCAATTGTGATTTTTCGATCTCGCAATTTTTAATTTTAACTCGCAATTGTGATTTTACATCTCGCAGTTCTTAATTTTAACTCGCAATTGTGATTTTAGATTTCGCAATTCTTAATTTTAACTCGCAATTGTGATTTTACGTCTTGCAATTCTTAATTTTAACTCGCAATTGTGATTTTTCGATCTCGCAATTTTTAATTTTAACTCGCGCAAAACGTCTCGCAGTTCTTAATTTTAATCGCAAATTGTGATTTTAGATTTCGCAATTCTTAATTTTAACTCGCAATTGTGATTTTACGTCTCGCAATTCTTAATTTTAACTAGCAATTGTGACTTTTCGATCTCGCAATTTTTAATTTTAACTCGCAATTGTGATTTTACGTCTCGCAATTCTTAATTTTAACTCGCAATTGTGATTTTAGATTTCGCAATTCTTAATTTTAACTTCGCAATTGTGATTTTTCGATCTCACAATTTTAAATTTTAACTATAATTGTGATTTTTAGATTTCGCAATTCTTAATTTTAACTTCGTAATTGTGATTTTAGATCTCGCAATTCTTCATTTTAACTCATAATTTTAATTTATGTCTCATAATTTTAATTTTAACTCGCAATTGTGATTTTAGATTTCGCAATTCTTAATTTTAACTCGCAATTGTGATTTTACGTCTACGCAATTCTTAATTTTAACTAGCAATTGTGACTTTTCGATCTCGCAATTTTTAATTTTAACTCGCAATTGTGATTTTAGATTTCGCAATTCTTAATTTTAACTCGCAATTGTGATTTACGTCTGATTCTTAATTTTAACTAGCAATTGTGACTTTTCGATCTCGCAATTTTTAATTTTAACTCGCAATTGTGATTTATGTCTGCAATTTTTAATTTAACTTGCAATTGTGATTTTACGCCTGCAATTCTTAATTTTAACTCGCAATTGTGATTTTAGATTTACGCAATTCTTAATTTTAACTCGCAATTGTGATTTTTCGATCTCACAATTTTTAATTTTAACTTTCGCAATTGTGATTTTACGTCTACTTAATTCTTAATTTTAACTCGCAACTGTGATTTTTCGATCTCACAATTTTTAATTTTAACTCGCAGTTGTGATTTTTAGATTTCATAATTCTTAATTTTAACTCGCAATTGTGATTTTAGATTTCGCAATTCTTAATTTTAACTCGCAATTGTGATTTTTCGATCTCGCAATTTTTAATTTTAACTTCATGCAATTGTGATTTTACATCTCGCAGTTCTTAATTTTAACTCGCAATTGTGATTTTCACGTCTTGCAATTCTTAATTTTAACTTTCGCAATTGTGCGATCTATAATTTTTAATTTTAACTCGCAATTGTGATTTTACGTCTCGCAGTTCTTAATTTTAACTCGCGAATTGTGATTTTAGATTTGCGTAATTCTTAATTTTAACGCATAAATTGTGATTTTAGATCTCGCAATTCTTAATTTAACTCGCAATTGTGATTTTAGATCTCGCAATTCTTCATTTTAACTTGCAATTGTGATTTTACGTCTAAATAATTCTTAATTTTAACTCGCAAATTGTGATTTTATTTTTAATTGTGATTTTAACAATTGTGATTTTAGATCTCGCAATTCTTAATTTTTACTCGCAATTGTGATACGCCTCGCAATTCTTAATTTTAACTCGCAAATTGTGATTTTAGATTCGCAATTCTTAATTTAACTCACAATTGTGATTTTTAGATCTCGCAATTCTTAATTTTAATGATTTTTAGATTTCGCAATTCTTAATTTTAACAACGCAATTGTGATTTTAGATCTCGTAATTCTTCATTTTAACTCGCAATTGTGATTTCACGTCAATTCTTAATTTTAACTCGCAATTGTGATTTTTCGATCTCACAATTTTTAATTTTAACTCGCAGTTGTGATTTTTAGATTTCGCAATTCTTAATTTTAACTCGCAATTGTGATTTTTCTTGCAATTCTTAATTTTAACTCGTAATTGTGATTTTTCGATCTCATAATTTTTAATTTAACTTCGCAATTGTGATTTTACATCTCGCAGTTCTTAATTTTAACTCGCAATTGTGATTTTAGATTTCGCAATTCTTAATTTTAACTCGCAATTGTGATTTTACGTCTTGCAATTCTTAATTTTAACTCGCAATTGTGATTTTTCGATCTCGCAATTTTTAATTTTAACTCGCAATTGTGATTTTACGTCTCGCAGTTCTTAATTTTAACTCGCAATTGTGATTTTAGATTTCGCAATTCTTAATTTTAACTCGCAATTGTGATTTTACTCTATAATTCTTAATTTTAACTAGCAATTGTGACTTTTCGATCTCTCGCAATTTTTAATTTTAACTCGCAATTGTGATTTTACGTCTCGCAATTCTTAATTTTAACTCGCAATTGTGATTTTAGATTTCGCAATTCTTAATTTTAACTCGCAATTGTGATTTTTCGATCTCACAATTTTAAATTTTAACTCTGCAATTGTGATTTTTAGATTTCGCAATTCTTAATTTTAACTCGCAATTGTGATTTTAGATCTCTTAATTCTTCATTTTAACTTAATTTTAATTTATGTCTCGCAATTCTTAATTTTAACTGCAATTGTGATTTTAGATTTCGCAATTCTTAATTTTAACTTCATAATTGTGATTTACGCCCTAATTAATAATTTTAACTAGCAATTGTGACTTTTCGATCTCGCAATTTTTAATTTTAACTCGCAATTGTGATTTATGTCTCTAATTTTTAATTTAACTTGCAATTGTGATTTTACGCTCGCAATTCTTAATTTTAACTCGAATTGTGATTTTAGATTTGCAATTCTTAATTTTAACTCATAATTGTGATTTTTCGATCTCACAATTTTTAATTTTAACTCGCAATTGTGATTTTTAGATTTCGCAATTCTTAATTTTAACTCGCAATTGTGATTTTTAGATTTCGCAATTCTTAATTTTAACTCGCAATTGTGATTTTACGTCTCGCAATTTTAATTTTAACTTCGCAATTGTGATTTTTCGATCATAATTTTTAATTTTTCGCAATTGTGATTTTACGTCTCGCAATTCTTAATTTTAACTCGCAATTGTGATTTTTCTCGCAATTCTTAATTTTAACTCGCAATTGTGATTTTACGTCTCGCAATTTTAATTTTAACTCGCAATTGTGATTTTTCGATCTATTATAAATTTTAATTTTAACTTCGCAATTGTGATTTTCGATCTCGCAATTTTTAATTTTAACTCGCAATTGTGATTTTACGCCTCGCAGTTCTTAATTTTAACTCGCAATTTTGATTTTACGTCTCGCAATTTTTAATTTTAACTCGCAATTGTGATTTTTCGATCTCGCAATTTTTAATTTTAACTCGCAATTGTGATTTTACGTCTCGCAATTCTTAATTTTAACTCGCAATTGTGATTTTATGTCTCGCAATTTTTAATTTAACTCGCAATTGTGATTTTACGTCTCGCAATTCTGACTTTATAACACGTAAAACAAAGAATTGTGAGATAAAAAATCATTTTTTACATTCTTACTCAGTGGCAGAAATGGGCTCCCGTAAAACCAGATCATCGAAGGTGCAGGAGCAAAGACGTTGGTTAATAATATTAACATTTTCTGTATATTTTTCTTATTCAATGTATTTAATTATTGACGGTTCGCATAATTTTCTTGACTGTTCTTATGGATTATGAGGAATGCTGAAAGTGCAGGTGAGTAATAGCGTATTTATATAGTACTACAGTAAGATCAGCGCTCAGAGCTCACCAGAAATCCCAGTCAATACATCAGAAAGAAACTGGATTTATTTGTTATTTATTGGATATTTCCTTCTAAATGAAGTAATGCATCACTTTACCAGTTACTAGAAAGGTACCCGAGGGTCTTCGGGTGAAAAATGGCTAATTCCGGCACATTTAACGTTGCGTTTATTAACGTGCCTCGCCGCTGTAAACGGTTGCAGTCTGTTTATTTCGTTTCGTGTTTGAAATGTGATCCCAGAGTGTCGATGGCGACGGCGTCCTCACAGGTCCTGATCCCAGAGATCAACCTGAACGACACGTTCGACGCGTTCGCGCTGGACTTTTCCAGAGAGAAGAAGATGCTGGAGGGTCTGGATTACCTCACAGGTCAGTTCACCTCTTCACCGCTTCGGTCATGCCTTTCAACGTTTCAGAAAAAACATTGGTCTTTCGTGTTCGGGCGGGGATGCTTTTATCGGATCAAAAAATGCGGTAGAAATTGTGAAATATTATTTAAAATGTAAAACGACAGTTTTCTTTGCGGATATATTCGAAAATTAATATATTTATGTGAATTTTCAGCGTCATTGCTGCAGTCTTCGGGGGAAAATGCTATGCGCTAACGTTCAAAAGTATGGGGTTAGCAAATAAATGAGTTTTATTCATTTAAAGATGCGTTGAATTGCATTAAAGCGATTAAAATGATGCATTAAAAGTTCAAACGAATCGGCATCGGCAAAAAAAAACATTTTAACATAGGTTCACATAAAAAACAGCTATTTTAAATTATTGTAACGTTTCACTACTTTTACTGTATTTTGATAAGAAATAAATGCAGCTCTTCTGAACAGATAATACTTTTTTAAAAAATATTAAAAAATTCATCATTAGACTAAACCTTTGCCCACTGATGTATAATAGTGTATTTATCTACTGCCTGGTTGGATGAAAATAAAATAATTACAAGAGTGTAATTAAAACGATGGCTGCAAGTAGTGATTTATTTAATTATTAAACAATTTAATCGGTTACTTTTACGCTTTGAACTTCGACAGCTGCCAGTGCATTCATTTTTAAAATAATTTTTTTTTACCTCAAATCAATGCATTTTTTGTTCTGTTATCAAACATCTCAGGCCTCAAGGTTTCTTTTAAAGCATTTTAAGAAAGCGTCCGATTCACAGACTGTAACCGGAGTCACGTTTATGCGTCAGTCGAGTGTTGTCAGAGAACGGCGGCCGAGACGAAGTAGATGTGTTCTTCTGCCCTTTTTTATCTCGGCGTGGCGGCAGACGGACGTCTTGAGGGAGTCATCAAACACGCCGTCTGCTTCGTCTCTCTGCCAGCGACTCTCTGTTGCTGCTCACAATCACTTCATGCTAATAATAGTCACCTCGTATGTTTGCCGTTTAAGACCCACAACATTTTATGCAAAAACAAGAATGTAAAGGAGTGCAGCTATGCAAGCTTTATTTTATTTTGAGTAAATAGCAATACAATACATATTATGATATATATTGTTTATTAGATGTTTGTAATTTAGTTATATAATATATATTCTATATATATATTTTGCAGTGGATTATGTATCTTTAAAAAATTCTAATTATTTAGTAAATAATAATACTATTTATTATTATTATTATTATTCACTAATTATTATTATTTATTACTTTAGTTAAAAATATATATATATATATATTTTTTTAAATGTTTATATTTTTATTATATATAAATTGTAAATATAAACAAAACACACACAAACTTTTATTTTGAATTCGATTAATCCTTTGACATCACTGATATATGTAGAGAGAGAGAGGTTTAATTTAATTTCATATAATATATTTATATTTCCTGTTTTCATTTTAATTTTAGTTCTAATTATATTTTTGTCACTTTAGTAGGTTATATATACATATGTGTGTGTGTATGTGTATATGTATATATATTATATATTATATTATTATTATTTTAGGTATTTTTATACCTTATTTTTGTAAAGCTAAGCTAATTTTAAAGGAGAAATATTATAAATGATAAAAAATGTATTGGATTGCATTTCAGTTCACATTTATTACATATCAAGAAACAACTGTTTTTGTGGTTTTTCGTTTCAGTTCGTTTAACGTATAATAGTCTTGAATGCATTTTTTAATTGCATTTATTATTTTATTCGCTCGTTCATTCTTCTGGTACTGCGAGAAACCTTACCATAAGCTATCGTCTCATCTGTCTAGGGGTGATTAGTTGCTCACGCGGCGAGATCTCAGATCCGTAGCTGGTAACGACGTTTATTTCACGTTGCATGCTTTGGTGTCTCCGGCGTGTGTTTTGCACGCAGCGTTTGAGTCGGTCCCGTCTGCTTTGTGTCGTCTCCCAGCTCCGAACGCTCCCTCTATCCGCGAGGAGCTGTGCACGGCGTCTCACGACACCATCAGCGTTCACTGGACGTCAGAGGACGAGTTCAGCGTGGTCTCGTACGAGCTGCAGTACACCATCTCCACCGGCCAGACCAACGTCGTCAGTAAGTGATCTTTTGGACGTAGGCTCGTGCTCCAGCTAAGTTTTACCGTTTTCCAATCCGTTCGCTCGCTCTCCGGGTCCGGCGATAGCACTTTTAGCGTAGCTTAGCATAGATCATTGAATCCGATTAGACCGGTAGCGTCGCGTTCAAAAATGACCGTATTTTAAATTTAAGTATTTATCACATTTAGTCAGCCTTAGTGTTCATCAAGTTTTAGTCGATTAAAAGTTTTTATTTATTTTTTTTATTATTTTTTATTTTTCAATACATTTTAGTCTCGTCGAAACTGGATGTTTATATAGTCGTAGTTATCGATAATTGATTTTTGTCGTCCTGTCTTATTAATCTGAAACACAAATCAACATTTTTCGTCATAGTCTGCGTTAGCGATATTAACGCTACCTCTGTGCGATACACCAACATCTATACCCACTGCCGAATTTTTATTTATATATATATATATATATATATTATATATATATTATTATTATTATTATTATTATTATTATTTTTTTTTTTTTTTTTTTTTTTTTTTTTATTATTATATATATATATAATTTTATTTCAGCTTATTATATTTATTTTTGTTGTATTTTAATTCAGATTAATTTCAGTTAATTAAATCAATCAATTTTTAATAGTTTAATGTGTTTTTCTTCATGTTTAGGACTTTGTTCTAATAGCAACATCATTTAGGGTTTAATGAATAGTAGGGATAAATATATAGCTGTTTTTTTTTTGTAGAACTAAAATAATAAAATAAACATATTTCAGTTCGGTTAGCTGCCATAGCAACATGTTTTTAAAGTTTAGGTTTTTGATTAAATATTTTGCTATTTTATTTCTATCCCAGTAAATTATTACATTTGTAATAATATTATTTTAATAGTAAGGTTTCTTTCTTTTATTTTTTGTGAATTTGGCCCAAAATTATTTAGGATTTCCTGGATGGATGAAAAAATACTTAACCTTTATATATATATATATATAAATATTTATATATATATATATATATATATATATATATATATATATATATATATATATATATATATATATATATATATATATATATAGTTTTTCACTGAAATATGCTTTTAATTTGATAAATATATATTTTTGTTTCAGTTCACATTTTTAATATAGTGTATATACATTATATATATATATATAGTTTTATTTATATTTATAAAATATACTTATATTTTTTGTATTTTATATATATATATATATATATATATATATATATATATATATATATATATATATATATATATATATATATATTTTTATAAATATATATATATATTTATAAATATATATATATATATATATATATATATATGTATTAAAAACGTGAACTGAAATATGCATTCAGTGTGTGTATATATATATATATATATATATATATATATATATAGATTTATAGATTTATAGTAAAATTATATAAATATATTTTTTTCAGATTTAGTTTAGTTAGCTTTAGTACTTCACCCTAAAGCATATTTCAATTTATGTTTTTCATTGAATATTATTACTATTTGTTTTACTATACATTATTACTTAACTCTTCTTTTACAAACCGAGCCGGATCTCAGTGCAGGCGAGCGTCTGTGTCCGGGCCGTAACGTCGAGCATCGAATCAAGTCCGGCTGGGATTTTATTATCAGTCCAGCCCTTTGTTTGAAGCGCGGCGGGCCCCGGGGGGCCGTTACGACACGAGATCAAACACGGCCCAGAAATCCCTGAAAATGTGTTTGAGTTGAGTGTTGAGCGTAGATGTGATTACTTCAGGAGCACAGGACTTCATGACAAATCAAACTTTATTTGCAACATGCAACTTTTTTTTTTTTTTTGGTATATACAATTTTTGTGAAAAAAAAAAAAAGGTAAATGGGGACATAGCAACATTAGCATAATGCATATAATTAGCAATTAACCCATAATACTGAATATAATATATAATATATCTTACTTGTTAGTCATTATAATGCCTGATTTCACCAGAAGATTTAAATTTAAATCTTTAAAAAAAAAAAATTTTAATTGCAAAAAGCAACAATTGTAACAGATTGTCAAAACAGTGTAAAAAAGCGCTCGCGGCGATCACCTTTCTGTATTTTCAGTTTTAAGTATTTCTATTGAGGCATATTCTGCAGCATATTCCTTCATTTCATCAAAAATCCTAACGGAGAAGCAGGTGGAGATTATTTAATATAAATAAAAAAAAATGCTAGGTTCTCATCAAACACTTGTATTTTATTTCGATTCGATCGTTTTATTTTTCAGCTATATTTCAGTTAGTTAATGTCGGCTTCATTGATTGGTCCAGTCGCCGTGGCCTGGATGGACTAACATAGAATTGGCTTTGATTTATTTCAATTGTCTTTCAGCGCTTTCAGTCCATTTACTATTATATTTTTGTGATTTCGCACCAGTGATGTTCGTTTGAGCACGGTTTATTTCTCCATGCACACATGCGTCTTTTTCTTCTGTAAGCGGGCCGTGTCTGAGAGCGTGTGTCGTTTCAGGTCTGTGTAACTCGATGGACAGCTGGATGATCGTGCCCAACATCAAGCAGAATCACTACACGGTCCACGGCCTGCAGAGCGGCACCAGGTACATCTTCATCGTGAAGGCCCTGAACCAGGCCGGGAGCCGCAGCAGTCCTCCGGCCAAACTGAAGACCAACAGTGAGTCCTCCTTCATGTTTTAGGAACATCGCTATCCGTTTAGTTTTAGTCATTTTGCCGCTTCAATTTAAACGTGGTTTTTTTGTGCACGCATTTAATGTTTTATTCTATTATTTCAGCTTCTTGTACTGCAGTGTGTGTGTGTATGTGTGTGTGTATATATATATAAATTTTAAACTTAATTTAAACTTGTTAATTTTTAATTTAATTTAAACTAGTTTTTTTTGTGCTCACTATTTCTGTAGGTTTTTCATCTAATGTTTTATTCTATTATTTCAGCTTCTTGCACCGCAGTCTATTTCAGCTTCACTTCAGTTAATTCAGTATTTTTCATAGTTCAGTATTATGATATTTTTTCTATAGTTTAGTGACTTTTTTTTATTTATCATTCATTTTATTTTTAATTCAGTTTTAGTTTCACTAATTGTAATACGGCTTAAACGTATTTCAGTTCGATTAGTTGCTATGGAAACGTTTTTTCATTTTCAGGTGTTATTTATTTTTTTTTAAGTTTAGGCTAATATTTATTTGATTTCGGCTTTGTAAGTTGCTATGGCAACATGTCTACTTTTCGTTTAAAACGTTTATATATTTTATAAATTTGAGTTAGATTTGCCTTCAAATATTTAATCGAATTTAATGCAGCTTTTTATTTCAGCTTTATTTTAATAACGCATTTCATCTCAATAAACTATTTCATTTAATAAATACAATTTTTCGTGTATTTGTTTTATATTTAGCTATTATTTATTCTTATTTCACTTTTAGCTTTATCAATTATCATCAATATTTTCCAACGCCTACTCATATTTCAGTTCGGTCTGTTGTCATGGCAACACATCTAATGCAGGTTTATCTAATATATAATGGTGAAGTAACGCCGTGAATCGTTCATGTTTGGTCTGATGGGCAGGTCAGCCGTTTAAGCTGGACCCGAAGTCTGCTCACAGGAAGCTGAAGGTGTCCCACGATAACCTGACGGTGGAGCGGGACGAGGCCTCGTCCATGAAGAGCCACGCTCAGGACCGCTTCGGCAGCACGGGGAACTACGGCGTGACGGGGAACGTGTTCATCGACAGCGGCAGACATTACTGGGAGGTTCTGATCGGAGGAAGCACGTGGTAAACCGAGACCGCTTTCTTTTAGTGTTATTTATGTATTGCTATATTATTTATTACAGTTTTGAAATAGCTTGAATGTTTATCATTTCAGGTTTTCTGTTGATTTATTTATTTATTTATTTATTTATTTTTAAAAAGCATTTCTAACTTTTATTGGTATTTGTTTTTATATATATTTATATAAGTTTTTCATCTTATATTTTATTTTGCATTTTATTTACATTTTATTTAATCATATTTAATTTACTTATTGTTCAGTTTCAGTCATTTTTGTACTTGAGTTAAAATGTATTTATTTCATTTAGTTGCCAAAACAACATTTATATTTGTTTTATTAAAGAGCATTTAATATTTTATTTTATTTTAGTACTTCAAATTTTACCTTAAGTTGGTTATTATTAATAAATTTATTAAAAAAATATTAATGAATTAATAAAAAAAAAAATATATATATATATATATATATATATATATATATATATATATATATATATATATATATATATATATATATATATATATATATATATATATATATATATATATATATATATATATTAAGTCTCCACAGAAACATCATTTTTAATCATAATTATTGCTATCAAATGATTAATAAAATTGACATTTTTAAACTGTATATATTTATTAGGTGTATATATAAATACACACACATACAGTATATATTTAGAAAATATTTGTATATATGTATATTATTATATCGACAATTTTATATATACATATATATATATATATATATATATATATATACATTATATACATTTATTAAATATATAAACAATATATTTCTATGTTTACATAATAAATATATACAGTACACACACATATGTTATGTAAAAAAAAAAATATATATATATATATATATATATATATTTTGGATGTGATAAATCACAATTAATCATTTGACAGCGTTAGTCATAATATATAAGTAATAATATTGTCTTTACTTTTTAATAATAATATTTATATATTTTGCAGTAAATTTAAAATGCATTTTTAAGTACATAAATGTACGCAAATAATCAAAATCTGTCCTTTTTAACTTGATACTGAATCCTGAAAAGTAAAATGTATCACCGGATTTTTATTAATTAATTCATTTATTAATAATAACCAACTTAAAGGTAAAATTTGAAGTACTAAAATAAAATAAAATATTAAATGCTGTTTAATAATACAAATATAAATGTTGTTTTGGCAACTAAACGAAATAAATACATTTAACTCGAAGTACAAAAATGACTGAAACTGAACAATAAGTAAATTAAATAAATTACATTTTAACGCATATTCAGTCCGAGAAAAGCTATTTTAAATTACAATAATATTTGCCATTTTTTAATGCATTTTAAATCAAATAAAAACCGCTTTGGTGAGCAGGAGGCTCAAAATCATGAAAAAATATTATTAAATTAAAATATATATAATTATATATAATATGTATAATATTTTAATTATATATATTAAAATATATATAATTATTGTCTAAATAGAGGTGCAACATTACATTAAGGTGCCATTATTTAATGCGTTGCATTAATTGCACTGTTTATTAATCTTATCTCAAACGAATGTTACCATTAGTAAATGCATTCATTAAAAGCTAGTAAGGTGTCTCGTTCTTCTTTCTAGGTTCGCTATCGGTATCGCCTACAAGTCGGCTCCCAAGCACGGCTGGGTGGGTAAGGACTCGGCCTCGTGGGTACTGAGCCGCTGTAACACGTCGTGGGCGGTGCGTCACAACAGCAAGGAGTTTCCCATCGAGCCGTCTCCTCACATGAGGCGCCTGGGCGTGCTGCTGGACTACGACTCGGGCTCGCTGGCCTTCTACGACGCCGCCGGCACGCAGCACCTGTACACCTTCGACATCGCCTTCTCGCAGCCCGTCTGCCCCGTGTTCAGCGTGTGGAACAAGTGCTTGACCGTCCTCACGGGCCTCCCCATCCCCGACCACCTGGAGATCAGCGACCCGCGCGACTGAAAGCTTCCGCGTCGGGTCTGGAGAAATTGCGCGACGCGAATGGGTGCCGTCAGAAAACGTGGCGATAGTGCGCAGTCGGTCGGTTCACGTCTGGAGAAGACAAAGTAATCCGTAATAACGCTTTCTCCAGTTAAAAAAGAGTTTATATCCAGACAGAAACGTGTTAGTTTAGAGCCGTTTAGTGAACGGTTCTCTCCTGATTCACACCAGAACACATTTTCACTGGAGGAAGAGATGTTATGGATTATTACTATTTTGAACTAGTATTTATTTTTATTTTTGTCCAGTTTAAATTTTTGTTTTTAAATGTTTAATTTTTTTCAAACCAAATTTAGTAATGTGCTTTTTAATTAAGTTTTTTGTTTTGTTTATTTCTGTTTAGTTTTGTTTTATATATATATAAAATCATATTATATATATATATATTATTTATATATATTCATTTATTATTATTTTTTTTTTTATTATTTTTTTTTATATATATATATATATATATATATATATATATATATATATATATATATATATATATATATATATATATAGATTATATATATATATATATATATATATATATATATATATATATATATTTTTTTTTTTTTTTTTTTATTATAGATTTTATATAAAAAAATCATTTATTTTTAGCATTTTAGTTTCAGTCATTTTAGCACTAATTTCAGTTATTTTCCAGGGCGTTGTTTCTAATTCTGAAGTTTTTTTTTAATGCCAAATTTTATTCATAACAGTGTTTTATTTTTATTTGATCATATTGCATTGCTCTTTTAGTTTTAGTCGTTCGCGTGCTGTAAATGAAGCACATTTCAATTTCCATTTCATTATTATGATTTTTTTTATCATTTCTTCAAAAAAATACTTGCGTTCCGTTTCGGCTTCGTTTTAACGAACGAAAAAGGTTTCAGGTAACAATGACACGAATCGGAGTTCAAATCCCATTTAAAGCAATATATATCATGGATGGACTGCTGAAAACGTCTCGGCTTCTCAAGACGTTAACGGATGGACTGGAGTAGATCGCCGCATCCTGACGGCACCCATTCACCGCAGGGACTCCACTATTAAAGCGCCGACGCGTTTCTACAAACCGGACGAAGAGGCCCGAGGCCCTTATGCAGCTAGTTTTCATCTTTAACCGAAAAAAACCCACCGCTTGTTAACATCGGGCCGCAAACCAGGCTCGAAAAAACCCTGCCGGAATTATAGTAAAAGTCCGGTTTCACTAACCCATCGTATACCGTACATGAAGCACCTTGAATCCCAACAGCTGACGATTATTTATGGCTCCTCTGTCTCGTGCACCTCGAGTCACTTTATCTCCTCGTCTTTAGGGTTTTAGTACGACTTCGATCACCTGTAGTTACGTGAAAGCAAGTCACGCGGTTTCCGTCGTTCTTCCTCAATTTTACTGTCGAACGCTCCTGTCCTGTTCGAACGGAGTACTAGCTCGCCGCATACTACATGCTACTCTCTTCCAGCGATGCTGACGCTGAAGAAGGCTAAACATAGAGGTTATTTTAAATTGTAAAAATTTTTACTGTATTTTTGATCAAATAAATGCGGCCTCGAAGAGCAGAAGAGGCTTGACTGTGGCGTACGCCTGCAGATTGAACAGTATTTTCCCACACGTCGTTGTACTTTGCTAACAGAAGAGATGCTCGGCGCGTAGCATGAATGATAGCGGGGTGCTGGTACGCCATTCCGAACGGAGCCCAATAATGTAAGTGCACCCTTAGAAGTATGTGACCTTTTGCCCCGTAGTTTTGCGAGAAAGCTGTGACGTTTTAAGTTGAATTCAGGAGGGAGAAATGGATCTGTGGATCTGTCCTGACACAAGTTCGTTTAACCTCGATGAAGTCGACCGACTGAAAGCACAAAGGGATGTTAGTTAAATGGGAAAAAAAATCAAAAAGTGCACAATGAGCGACTTTTATAGCACCTACTGCACTTTATGCACGAGTTTGATTTGAATCGCTGTTTAGATTAAAAACTTCAAATTTATCCGATTTTTATTGTATGCCATTTTCTGGAAAACGCTTCCGAAAAACTGTTTCGGTGTACGGCGTTACGGTTGTATTTTGTATTCCGAGTTTTAAAGACGAGAAATTGTGAATAATGTCCTGCCCTGGAAAAATAAAAGTTGCTTGTCCCGTTGTCGTTTGTGAATGCTTGCCTCTGAGTTTGAGAAGTGGAAGATAAAGATCGAAGCTAAAAAAATTTAATGCAGTTTATTGCCTTTATGGTAGAAGTTCCACACTTAGATCCAGATTTTGTGCATGCATATAAACAAACAAAACAAATAAATAAATATATATATATATATATATGTATGTGTATATATATATATATGTATGTGTGTGTATATATATATATATATATATATATATATATATATATATATATATATATATAAAAAACTGATCTTTATATTAAGCACAAATTACAAAAAAATTAAATTATATATTAATATTAATAAATCATATATATATATATATATATATATATATATATATATATATATATATATATATATATATATACTGTATATATAATCTTACAAGATTCATCAGCCAGACTGCATTGCATTTTATAGATACGCAAAAATTTAAAGATAAATAAATATAATTTTTTTGTTTGTTTTCGTATGTATAGAGTTTTTTTTTTTGGTGTGCAAAATATTTGTGTGTGTGTCTGTAAAATAAAACTAAATAGCACATATGTATATATATATATATATATATATATATATATATATATATATATATATATATATATATATATATATATATATATATTCGTATATGGAGTCTATAGCACAATTAGACTCTATACGAAAAACCAATACTCATAAAACACATTTTAACGTACGTATATGCAGTGCAGTCTGGTTGAGTTGATTTTTTTTTTAATCATCATACGTGTCGTGGAAGTGAAAGCGATTCGTTGATTGGCTGCCTGCTTCCCGACTCCGCCCAACCCGGAAGCAGCTTCCGCTTAGGTGACGTCGAATGTTGTTGGCCGTGATGGCGTCGTCCGCCGAGCAGAGTCTCCTGGAGCTCA
Source organism: Puntigrus tetrazona (assembly GCF_018831695.1). Classification (NCBI taxonomy): domain Eukaryota; kingdom Metazoa; phylum Chordata; class Actinopteri; order Cypriniformes; family Cyprinidae; genus Puntigrus; species Puntigrus tetrazona. Next base: position 97,863 of record NW_025047847.1, read on the forward strand.
CCGACAAGGAAACCCGGGAGAAGCTGTCACACTGGGACCGTCGCGGGGACCCGATGGCTCCGTTAACGGAGAAACAGACGGACTCGATCCTCGAGATCCGCGCAGCCGCAGAAGTCACGCTTCTCCCCGCGGAGGTGAGCGCGCTGTGGCTTAGCTAGTGTCGGCTAGCAGCACAAACACACTCCTCTCATGTCTACACACACTTGCTGTAGAGTAGAGAGCACTAGGGTGAGCACTCGATCTGTTCAGACCCTCGTCTGGCTGGTTAGGTTAGGTTAGGTTAGGTTAGTTGAGTTGAGTTTAGTGGTTTAAGATCTGTTGTTGTGTGAATGGGTGCCACGTATTTGATCCATTCAGTATGCAAATGAGTCAGTTTAGCTTAACAAGACTCGCTTTTCAGTGTTTAGAAGAACTAATAATGCTTAGGTATGCTAGTTAATAAGTTCTTGGTCAGCAGAACCCCTGTGGCTTTCAGTCTGATGAGAAAAACAGTACAAATGTAAATAAGTAGATAAAAAAGAGCATTAAACTAGCAAGTATATAATACCAAAGTTAAATAAGAACTCTTACGGTGTACAGTAGTACAGTTAAATATCTTCATTGCATAAAGTGCACTTTAACTAATGTAATGTTACTTCTGGGGTAGATTAATAAATAATTTAAAAAGACAAGATTAAATGAAATGAGATACGTGCACGCATTAAAAGAAATTCACAAAAGTGACTTGATGTCTGTAGAAAGCACGTTAAACGTAATTAAAGTGTCTACCTCTAAGGTTTCCAATACGTTTTTGGAGAATAAAAGGTCAACTTTTGTTTGAAATAATGTTGCATTGTCATATATATATATATATATATATATATATATATATATATATATATATATATATATATATATATATATTTCTGTAAAAATTCAAATGACGTGTTTATTCTGGCTTGTGCATAATAAAATATATGAAAGAGAAAGGGAGCGTGTAAAATTATATTGTTTTAATTAGTACAAAATTCGTCAAATAGGCAAAAGTGGCAATTAAAAAAAAAAAAGTTAAATTACAACTAATTAGTATTTGATAGTAATTTTAGCGTGTCACATTGATTTTTGTTTTAAATATGCCTAAAAAAAATAACAAAAACAATTAAATTAAATAGAAAATGTTTTCAGTCTGCAATGTAGAGCAGGTTTGCGTTTATTGTTTTTATGCTTGGCACGTCTTTTTGTCTTTGGCCCATGAGCGCACGAATGTGAATTTTTTCTAAATATGTACTGTATGCCTCTCCGAACGTGTCCTCAGCTGCCCATCGAGGACATCTGCGGCCTGACGTCTCGCTCGCTGCGCTCCTCGTTCACGGCGACGCTGCCCGAGTCCACCGAGGAGGTGCTTCTGCAGGGCTTTCAGGCGCTGGAGCTGGAGAACGAGCGGATCGAGACGGCTCAGCAGGTGCCCGCCGCCCGCTTCCAGAGAAATAGATGCACGCTAGTCATAAACGGGAGGGGGTCGTCGTCAGATACGAGACCAGTTAAAGCTTACTAATTTCGCTGTGCAAAACTTTAGGCACCCTTTGTAGAATATGTGAAAAATCTTGAAAGGTTGTAGTAAATGCATGTTGTTGTTTTTTTTATGTAGTGCTCACAGTGTTTGTGGAGACAAGTCCCTTGTTTCAGAAAAATCCTCCGTGTCCTGCAGATTCTTCCGGCATCTTTTGCATATTTGACCACAGTGACTGTCTGTCTTTTCACACAGAGGCTCAAACACAGCTATTAAAACATTCACTGATGCACCAGAAGGAAACGATATGCGTTAAGAGCCGGGGGCGTGAAAACTTTTGTGCATTTGAAGATCAAGGTAAATTGTGTTGTGTCTTGTGTTGCTTCCGAAGAGCAGTACCATATGGAAAAATAATAATAATTCAACAACCTAAGAAAACTTTGAACATATGTTCACCCCCCGGCGCTTAATGCATATTGTTTTAATAGCTGTGTTCCTAAATTGAAAAAAATTATCTCAAAATCATACAGTCATTGATGGAAAGGGGTCAAATGTGCAAAAGATGTCGGAAAATGAAGAATCTAACAGTTTAACTGTTCAGAACAAACAAGAACAACAAAAAATGCAGTTGTAGATCATGCAGGTGAAC
>NW_025047847.1:112500-120000 GCF_018831695.1 Puntigrus tetrazona
ATTATTGTTGAATTAGTTTCCAAGCAGCATTACATAAAAGTCATCAAGTTATTGTTTATAATACATTCAATATCTTCATGTCTTGGTCACATTTAGCAGATTAGGGCTTGGTTTGGCGAAGACATACAAACAGTTATATACCTTATACTTTATGCTGCTCTACATCAGTGCATGCGTTTAAACTCAAAACTAATATATATCCAGCTTTATATATTGAGCTGGATACTAATATCATTGCATTTTGCAGTGATTTAAGCAAATACACAGCTGATATTTGTTATGCAGCGTGTGTTGTTTTATATACTGACTGTGTATATATATATGCAAGTAACGTTTAATGTACTATTCATTCAACTTTATATTGCTGGGTGATAATATAGATTATGCCACAATATATGCAATCAAACATTGTCGATTGAAATATTATATCATGTACTTTCTTCACAGACTCAGCTCGATGGGCAGCTCTTCCTCATCAAACATCTCCTCATCATGCGTGAGCAGATCGCTCCGTTCCACGCAGACTTCGCCATTAAAGAGATCTCTCTGGACCTGAAGAAGACCCGAGGTAACTGCTCCACGCTCTTTTTCTTTTTCAACCGATCCTCGCCTCACTGACAGGCTTGACCGGTTTTTAATGCACATAGAAAGGACTAAAAAAACACGTTCCCTGTAAACATGCATGACTCTGTGTGTCGTTTCGAGACTCTTATTGTTGTGGATGTTTGGAAAGATAACCCAAAATGTTCTGTTTTATGTCATATTTGCTGGTTTGCTTGTAAAAAATTCACATTTTTAGGTTTTTTTGGACTCATTTCACAAATCATCCCAATTTTACACCCGTTAAATAGCGGTGATTGTGATTTTATGTGATGGTTTCAAAAAAGCATCAGCAAACTCGCATTTAAAAAGGGTTTCAGCTTACTCTTGGAGCCATATCAAGATCCTAATATATCTGAAACTGGCCAGAAACCAGAATCTATAAGGCTATATAGGCTTATTGAGTTACAGGCAAGAAAAGAAATACACAAAAAAAAGCTTTTTCCAATCTGTGAACGGTCACTATTGGTATTTAAAGCAACACTAATCGACAAAGTCAATAGATTTCACTAATAGACCTAACTTGTGAAAATATGACAACGCTGACATTTTTACAAATGCCTGTAAATTGCGTCCAAAAGTCAGAGTCCCATTACAGATTAGTGTGGCTTAAAAATAAAAATACCAAAAGAAATGTTTCTTAAGAACCAACATTTAAAAGGATATTAAGATATCTTTAAAACATCTGGAGTTACAGGCCTGCAAAAAAAAAAAACCAACATTCATTTTTAGCATATAGTGTGACAGATTACTAGAGTTCATTAATCTATTCATTAATAAAGAAATAAAATAACCATGCTAAAATAACCAAGTTATTTTTACGCCCCTGTAAAATGCCTCAAAAAATGAGTTGCTAAAATATAATACCATGTTTTTTTAAAAAACCAAGCAGAGGAAGTTCTATTTGAAGGTGTATTTTTGTAATGAAATAAACCAATCGAATGCATAATGAATGTGTGTGTGGGGGCAGTAAAGCGCCAGCAGATGGCAGAACAACGTTGGTTTTTCTCCCTCCTCAGACGCCGCTTTCAAAATCCTCAACCCCAAGGCCGTGCCCAACCTCTTCCGCCTCAACAGCCACAACGCCATCCTCGAGTTCCTGCTGGAGGTAACCTTTAACCCCTCGCAGCCTGATCCCCGGCGCCCGAACCGCTGATCGCCAGCTAATGTTTTCACACCAGGGCACGCCGGAGATAAAAGAGCACTACATCGACTCGAAGAAGGACGTGGACCGCCACCTGAAGTCCAGCTGCGAGCAGTTCATTCAGCAGCAGACGAACACGTTCGTGGGGAACCTGGAGGAGTTCCTCGCCAAGGTCTCAGATCCCATTCAAAACCATCACATTAGGGTTGCTTGTTATGGATTGCATAGTTCTCGCGTGCTCCCAGCTTGGTTGGGGTCTTGTGGTTAGCGTTCTCTCTGTGTGATCGCAGGTGGCGGCGTTAAAAACGATGGCCGTTCAAGGAGGACCGACGTACAACCTCTCACAGCAACCCTGGGCTCAGCCGGGTGAGGATTCATCCGCCTCTGATTAGCTGTTTGATTAAACTGAATGATCTGCTGCACAGCTAGAAATACTTTTATTGTAGAAGTGTGAGTAGGAGACAGACGGTCTGGTAGTTCACGTACTGCTTGATATTAATGTGAACAGAGATAGATGATTGTTTGAGTCTCATGAAAACTTGTTTTATATGTGTTATAATATTTAGTAGTAGTAGTAGTAGTACACGTTTTACACACACACACACACACACACACACACACACACACACACACACACACACATATTTATATATGTATGTATATGTATGTATATATGTGTGTGTGTGTGTGTGTGTATATACATATATGGATATGGATGTATGTAAACAAAATGATCAGTGTTTGCTATGTATGCATTTATTTGCAAAAACATATATATATATTTATTTATATTTATATATATATATATATATATATATATATATATATATATATATATATATATATATATTTATTTATTTATTATATATATATATATATATATATATATATATATATATATATATATATATATATATATATATATATATATATATATATATTTATATATATATATATATATATGTATATTTAATTTTATATATATATATATATATATGTATATTTAATATATATATATATATATATATATATATATATATATATATATATATATATATATTATATTTATATATATATATATATATATATATATATATATATATATATATATTATATTTATATATATATATATATATATATATATATATATATATATATATTTATATATATATATATATATATATATATATATTATATATATATATATATATATATATATATATATATATATATTTATGTATATTTAATTTATATATATATATATATATATATATATATATATATATATATTATTATTATTATTATATATATATATATATATATATATATATATATTTTTTTTTTTTATTATATATATATAAACACATGAAAACCTGATTGGTCTTGAAAATATAGCGTTAAATTTCATTCTGTATTTTTTTATTTTATTTTTATAATTAAAAAAAAAAATCAGTTTTGGGGGTGGAATATATATATATATATATATATTTTGACCGATTTTGTGGCATTCATGCAATTGCATCGTAAAGAGGCAGAAATGATTCTGACAAACAGAGAGGTGTATGAGAACGTGTCTTCTGTACCCTCAGCCAAAATCAATGACATGGTGATGTCCACGTATCGCATCCTGAAGAACAAGCTGCCCTCCACCTTACAGAGCATGTCTCTATACCTGGCCAATAGAGACACGGAGTTCATCCTCTTCAAGCCCGTCAGGGTGAGTTTCACACGCAGCATCCACCTCCGCTGGTAACTACCTGATCAAGCCTGGGATTAAAATCAGCTTATTTCAGCATCATTACTGTACCATCGATTTATTAAAACAAAAAGTAATGATTATTTATTAATACGTATTGATAACGAATCTTCCAAAATCGGCTAAAACGCATCTCTTTCATCTTTATTTCACCCTCGAATTCTGTTTTAATTTTATTCTTCGAAAAAAAGTCTTAATTTACTGCTCGTTTTATTTATAAAAAAACCCCTAACACTAGCTTTTGTAATCTTTTTGTATTATTGTAATAGCTTTTAGCTTTAATATTAGATTGCTCTGTTATTTTTCTATTCTGTCTGCTTTCTTTTTATTTATTATATGATAATAATAATTAAAAAAATGCTATGCGCACTGCGTTAGACTAACTGAGACTTGTTATAATATTGCGTATCATTGCGCATTTGTTGATTTTGATTTCATAGTCACAATATAAAGAAATATAATAAACTTTAGTTAATTTTAGTAATTTCTTTAGGTGTTTTTTATGCCTATTAAAATTTTTTGTGACAGCAATTTTTCTTTTTTTTTCCTGTCTGCATTCTATTTTATTCTAATGAAGGTTTTTAGGTATTTTGCTCGCTGTTTTCAGCCTGAAAAAACATCCCATAGGGTGTTTGGAGAAGGCTTAAAATTTCTCGCCCTGTAGATCGGATTTGTCGTTTTTGTCGCAAAGTGTCAACGGCCCATAATGCACTGCTCACCCAGCAGGACACTGACATGCGGTGGATCACGTGTGTTTTCAGAACAACGTCCAGCAGGTGTTCCAGAGACTGCACGCGTTACTGCAGGAGGAGTACAGCGGTGAAGACCTGCAGATCATCGCCTGTCCCTCCATCGAGCAGGTGCAACACCTTCACCGCAAGAGAACGTTTCGAAAAACATCACGGGAATGTTGCTTTGCAATTTTCTATGAAGCATCCGATTTGTAGCAACTAGTTAGTACCGACTAGTAATAAGATCGAGAAAGTTATCAAAGGTTACGTTGCAGGATGAAGTTTGAATGGTCGTAAAGAAGGTTATTATATGTTTAGAAAATTGAGAATATTTGAATGATCGATTCAAAGTTTAAGATGTCGTTATTAGACCACGAAGTTAAAATGTATAACTGTCTGTTCAACGCGCCCAACTAAAATGTTTGAAAAGTGTTCCATGAGCGTGTAGCATTATTATTATTAAACATTTTAGAAACCTTACAATGTTTAGAAGTTCTGAATGGTAAACGTTATTAGAAGAGTTAAATGTCGTTGAGGATTATTATGTTTTATTAAAGATCAGTTTAGAGACGCATTAAAAACGTTTTAGAAGAATGTTTTTGAGGTAACGTTATTAAAAACCAGATAACGTTCTGTTAACGTTGCTGGGCGAATGTTTATAACGCTTTGTACTAACGTTTAGAGAACGTTATTAAACGTTACTGGAATGTTCCGTTTTATTTTGCAAACATGTTAGGAATGTTGCTTTGGAATGTTTAGAAGCATCCGATTTGTAGCAACTAGTTAGTACCGACTAGTAATAAGATCGAGAAAGTTATCAAAGATTACGTTGCAGGATGAATGTTCGTAACTTCGTGAGAGATGTTTCTGCGGCGCTGTTTAGAGAGCATTAAACACTTTGTGAAAGTTACGATTCAAAGTAATAACGTTGAGGAAAAAAACATTAGTTCAAGACAAATTTCCTAAAGTATAAAATAAAGTAAACAAGTTCAACAAGCGTCCAACTAAAACGTTTCCAAAAAGTGTTCCATGAACAGTGTAGCATTTTATTTATTTATTTATTTTTGCGCTAACATTTTAGGAATTTTACGTGTACTCTGAAGAGTAACTGAATGGTAGTAAAGTTTAAGAAATATTAGACCACGAATTAAATGCTTTGCGCTAACTCTTTTATTATTATTATTAAAGATCAGATAACTTAGAACGAATGTTCTACAAACGTTATTAGAAGGATGTCGTTATGTTTTTGCGGTAACGTTATTAAAAACCAGATAACGTTCTGTTAACGTTGCTGGGCGAATGTTTGTAACTCTTTGTACTAACGTTTAGAGAGCGTTATTAAACGTTACGGGAATGTTCCGTTTTATCGCTTCGCAAACATTTTAGGAATGTTGCTTTAAATGAGTGACATTTAAATGTTTGGCGCCAACGCTTCGCGAAAGTTATTGTTATTATTACAGTTAAAAATCAGATCGTGTAGAATGAATGTTACTGAAGAGGGAGAACATGTTTTTGGAGAACATCATTAAAAACCTGATTAATTTCGAACAAACAACATTAATGCACAAATATCTATAGCTTTTTTGGCGCCAACGGTCATTAAACATTCAGGCGCTATTTCTTTTGATCTTTCTTTTCAAACGCTTTTAAACCGTAAAAGCATTAAAAAATAAAAAGTACTAGACTGACATCCATTTAAAATGTTTCAGAAAAGTGATGTACGAACGATGTATTACTAATGTGTTTGCTCTAACGTTTTGTGCAAATTATTCAATGAAATTTGAGTGAACGTTCTTCTAATGCTACTGGAGAAAATGTTCGTAAATTGGAGAGAAAACGATGCCTAAATAATCGAAATAATGCAAGACGAGATGACTTTAAACAAGCTTTACTAAAGCGTATTTGTTCATAATTGTGAGAGAAGGTTTTCTGATACCTGGGAGGGCTCTAAATAACCGCTTTATAATCAAAGGTGATTTAGATTACAGTAAAGTCTTTATTTGTCTTCTAGATAAATCTGCTGCTGTCCGTGAAATAGCCCTGACTCCACCCTCGGACCGCGTCGGGAAAAGAGTCGGAAATGATTCCCAAAGCTTCCAGAAGATTCTGGAGATGAACTCGTCTAGAGACGGAGCGCGAGCCGCCCCGAGTCCCGAACACTAAACACACCGCTGGTGCTGCGTCCGCTGCTTCTGTTCAGCAGTGATACCAAATCGGTTTGTACAGATTGAGATGAACTGAAGACACACACCGGCACTGACACATATCATCCTCTAGGAGGCGCCGTGTGTTTGAGACAGACTTCTCAAGGATTAAAGGAACGCTCCACTCCTTCTCCAACTCCCCCCGAGTTAAGTTTTTGAATCCGTTCGGCCGATCTCCGGGTCCGGCGATTAGCTCTTTTAGCGTAGCTTAGCATAGATCATTGAATCCGATTAGACCGGTAGCATTGCGTTCAAAAATCAGCAGACTCTTTTCTGTCGGCCTATCAAAATCGCTACTTTTCATTTTTTCCGCCGGTCTTAGCACACGATACAAAAAAAGTCACTTTTTAAATGGGGAAAATATCAAAACTCTTTGGTGATGCTACCGGTCTAATCGGATTCAATGATCTATGCTAAGCTACGCTAAAAGTGCTATCGCCGGACCCGGAGATCGATTCAATGGATTCAAAAACGGTCAAACTCAACTTATGAACTCTGGGGGAGTTGGAGAATGAGCCTATTTCATAAAAAATGGAGTGTTCCTTTAAGGAACAGATATGAGCGCTAATAACTGTACAGGTGAAGGAAATTATGTGCATAACATATTTATTATTTTTTTAAAGGAGTATTTCACTGGGGAAATGTGAATTCTGTTATTATTTAGTCACTCTCATAGTCATTTAAAGGGACGCTTCATCCAAAAATCAATCCCTAAACACAAAAGAACCAAAATACTTTCGGCTCCCATTGACTTCCATTATATTTTTGGCGACACAATGGAAGTCAAACACGAACCGAAGCTTTCTTTTGTCTTCCACAGAAGTAAGTCATACAAAATGACCGTTTTAAAACCTGCACGCTACCCCTTTTTTTCTCTGAGGAAGTCAAAAGAGGATTGTTTGAGGAATGTTCATGCAGCTCTTTTACGTGCATGTTTACGGTCGATAAAAACCCGTAAAGCATCCATATGACTTATATATTCATTATAATATGCATTCAGTTCCAAGCTTTAAACATCCACGGAGGCGTGGAATGATATGAGGGTGAGTTAATAATAAGATTTCA
>NW_025047847.1:125000-140000 GCF_018831695.1 Puntigrus tetrazona
AAGAATCGACTCTGGTGTTCGGATGTGAATCAAAAGATTCACAAATCAACTTTGAAGAATCCATTCTGATTTTTGGATATGAATCAAAAGATGTTTGGTTATAAATCAAAAGATTCACAAACCCACTTTGAAGAATCGACTCTGATGTTCGGATGTGAATCAAAAGATTCACAAACCCGCTTTGAAGAATCGACTCTGGTGTTCGGATGTGAATCAAAAGATTCACAAACCCGCTTTGAAGAATCGACTCTGGTGTTCGGATGTGAATCGAAAGATTCACAAACCCGCTTTGAAGAATCGACTCTGGTGTTCGGATGTGAATCAAAAGATTCACAAATCAACTTTGAAGAATCCATTCTGATTTTTGGATATGAATCAAAAGATGTTTGGTTATAAATCAAAAGATTCACAAACCCACTTTGAAGAATCGACTCTGATGTTCGGATGTGAATCAAAAGATTCACAAACCCGCTTTGAAGAATCGACTCTGGTGTTCGGATGTGAATCAAAAGATTCACAAACCCACTTTGAAGAATCGGCTCTGGTGTTCGGATATATTCGGTCATATTCCACATCCAATTTTTGTGGGTAAATAAATAAAATTGTATACACTGTAATTATGAAACAAAGTGACATATATTTGTACCAGACAAGCGTGCAATTACTCATGAAAATGCGTTTAAATAGTATGCCAAATAAAATTGAGTTTGCCGATATATGACAGCTTTTATTGAATGCATGCCCTTCGTATGGAATCCGATTGCCTCTAATGAATAAAAAATAAAAAAACTCTTTTTGCAACTTTTTATCTCAAAATTCGGAGTAAACTTGCAAAAGAAATGCAAGATGGCGCCCGTTGAGTTCGGCTGCCGTATACAAAACTTTTTGTTTTTCTTTTAATTTTTAGTATTTTGGACAGTCTCGCGCGGTTTTCTTTATATAAGATGGCTATTATTACATACGATCGAGCCACTCTTATATCTATTGGTGTACAATGCACCCAACTTTGCCCGTTTTAAACCCGGACCCATGCTGGCACGAGCGCAGATCCTGACGAAGACAAAAGGACGCCGACCCGCACCGGCGCCCACGCAGGGAAACGAGCCGGCGTCAGGAACAGGTTGAGGGCACGCCACACCGCGCGCCCCTACCTAGTGTCCTGTTAGCCAACGCCCAATCTGGAAAACAAGCTCGATGACCTCAGGGCAAGGATCAAGTTCCAGAGAGACATTCGGGATTGCAACCTCCTCTGCTTCACCGAGACATGGCTGAACCCAGCGGTACGGAAAAGTTTTTCTCCGTTTACCGCATGGACAGAACAATTTGTTCTTCTCTCACGCTCCTGCACACCAAACCTGGAACTTCTGACCATCAAATGTCGCCCTTTCTATCTTCCACGGGAATTCAGCTCGGTCATAGTCAGCGCCGCTTATATTCCACCTCAGCGGACACGGACGCTGCAATATGGGATTTACACGACCACCTCACAACACACCAGTCACAACACCGGGACGCCGCACTCATTGTGCTGGGGATTTTAACAGTGCAAACCTCAAGCGCGCGCACTGCCGAACTTTCACCAGCACATCACCTGCCCCACCAGGGGCGAAAGGACACTGGATCACTGTTACACACCCTTCAGAGACAGCTACAAGGCAAAATCATGCCCACCGCTTGGTAAATCGGACCATGCCGCCATTTTCCTCGCACCTGTTTACAAACAGAGGCTGAAACAGGAAGCCCGGTACAGAGGGAGGTGTCACGCTGGACTGACCATTCGTGGCCGCCCTGCAGGACGGTTTGGATGGCGCAGACTGGGCCATGTTCAGGTGTAGCTCCGAGGACGCCAACGTGTTCACGGAAGGCGGTGGTGGGATTCATCGAAACTAGCGGATGACACGGTAGAGAAAACCGTCATCAGGACGTTTCCCAACCAGAAGCCGTGGGTAGACAAAACTATCCGCGACTCTCTGAGATCCCGCTCCGCAGCCTATAATACGGGATTGTCAACGGGATATGTCTGAATACAAGGCTGCGCCAGACGTGCGGCGCATTAGAAGCGGTAAAGGAGGCAAAGAGGCGCTACGGGAGGAAACTTGAGTCACAGTTTCAACACAGTGACTCTAGGAGCCTTTGGCAGGGACTGAGAAACATCACGGACTATAAAACGCCAACCTTGGAGAGCGGATGCTTCTCTGGCAGACGCAGCTAAACACCTTTTATGCTCGTTTCGAGGCTGCAGCTAATCACGCTAATCACGCTAGCCGCGCTAGCGTGCATGATGAACAGCACGCCGCGCCGAGAGAGCCGGAGAGGAAAATCACCATTTCGGAGCACGCACGTAAGGAGGGCATTCAGGAGAGTGAACACCAGGAAGGCAGCAGGACCTGACGGCATCACAGGTCGGGTTCTGAGAGCCTGTGCTGACCAGCTAGCACCGGTGTTCACTGAGATATTTAATCTCTCCCTGAAACAGTCTGTAGTCCCCTCGTGTTTCAAAGAGTCCATCATTGTTCCTGTGCCGAAGAAACCTCAACCATCTTGCCTTAATGATTACCACAGCTCACGTCTGTAGTGATGAAGTGCTTCGAGAGACTCGTCAGAGACTTCATCACCGCATCACAGACACAGACCCACTACAGTTTGCTTAACAAAACCGGTCTCGGAGGATGCCATCACACACCTCCTCCACACAACCACAAGCCACCTGGATTTTAGGAAAGGAACTATGTGAAAATGCTGTTCGTGGACTATAGTTGTTCAACACCATAGTTCCCTCCACGCTCACCTCGAAGTTGGAGGTCCTGGGACTCAGCCCCATCCCTGCGTCACTGGATCACCAACTTCCTGACCGACAGACCACAAGCCGCACGGATGGGAAAACACACTCCATCCTCCTCACTCTCAGCACTGGAGCCCCTCAGGGTTGTGTTCTGAGCCCCTGCTGTACTCGCTGTACACACATGACTGTGTGGCCACTACAAACTCCACCACCATCATTAAATTTGCTGACGACACTGTCGTGGTGGGCCTGAAACGATGAGATGGCCTTTCAGGAGATCAACAACCTGGAGAGATGGTGTCAGGAGAACAATCTTCTCCTGAACGTCAGCAAAACAAAGGAGTTAATAGTGGACTTTGAAGCAGGTGCGCTCTTACCATCCCATCAAGATCGACGGGACCCCAGTGGAGAGAGTGGACAGCTTTCCGGTACCTGTGTTCACATCACGCAGGACCTGTCTTGGTCCTGTCACATCAACACCCTGGTGAAGAAGGCCCGGCAGCGCCTATACCATCTGAGGCGCTTTAAGGACTTCAGACTCCCATCTCAGGTGCTCAGGAACTTTTACACCTGCACCATCAGAGTGTCCTGTGGGAAACATCACCTCCTGGTTTGGAAACAGCACCGTGCAGGACAGGCGAGCTCCTTCAGAAGGTGGTGCGGTCAGCTGAGCGCACCATCCGCACTGAGCTCCCTGTGCTGCAGCACATCTACAACAAGCGGTGCTGTACCAGGGCCAGGAAGATCGTGGAAGACCTCAGCCATCCCAACAATGGACTCTTTTCTGCTGCGCTCAGGAAAGCGCTTTGCTCCCCTGAAGGCAAACACAGAGAGAATGAGGAGGAGCTTCTTCCCGCAGGCCATTCTGAGTCTGAACAGAGAACACCCAGCACCTAAATACCGGAAATGTTACTCTCTTTCCCCAGATACTCGCCACTTACATTTGGACAATTGCACTAGCCACTTTGCACTGGACATTGCACATCACTTTACATACACTTTATATCTTATACTTTATATTTATATTCTATTTTATTTTATTTTTTATATTCTACTTTGCACACTTCTTTTTATATATATTTCTTATATTTTATATTTATACATTTAAATTTGTTTCTATTTTGATGCTGGACGGTTGTAAAGAACATTTCACTGCATGTCATGTATGTATGTGTATGTGACAAATAAAATTTGAATTTGAATTTGATTTGAATTTGAAATAAGCTTGCAACTGTGAGAATTTCGAGAAATAAAGAAACTTAATTGCGAGATTTTTTCTTTTCGCTCAAAATTTGACTTTATAACTGGAAATGTCTACAATTCTGACAAAAAAAAGTCGCAATAACCTTTTTTCCGGTTCGCTTTTTATTCCGTGCCGGAAAGCGTCTCCCGTACCTCCGTCATCCGAAGCCTCCTTGAAGCGCGTCTTTCATTAAAACTCAATAACCCTACTTCTAGTCGTCTCGTACGATTTGCATTTGCGTTTTTTTTTTTTCCCCCTGTGTTTCGGTGCCGTGACCCCAAAGAGAGCCGGCCGGGACGGACGGGATAAATCCATTAGGATGATAGCATGCTGATTGGCCCCCGGAGGTAAAGATGGCCGCCTGCGCTTGTCCTTCATTACAATGGAGATGAATTCACCGGCTCCCGCTAAGAAGATTACCACAGCCACGTTTCCAGAAGGGAAGCTAATTATGTTAACAGACAGACTACCTTAACACTTCACCGAGTCCTACCGCAAAAACCCAACGCAGAGCTTCGCCGACGACTCTCTGATTTGAATATTCAGCCTTTGATTATAATTGCATAATTGCGGCATTCGGAGGTTTTCAGCTCGGCCCCGTGTCAAAGGCCTCGTTGTTACAGTAGGGAGGAGGAAAAGCAGCTCCTTTTGAAACGGATCGATATTCCGCTGTTGATTGAGCGCGTTATGAAAGCTGGCGAGGTTGTGACAAAAGGTGAGCGATTGGGATGAGATCTCATTAGCGTGTCCTTTCTGTGAGAGAGAGAGCGGCTCTGCTGGGAAACTGAGGATCCTGGGCGAAAGTGAGAGTTTGTAGAAACCCTTGCTTTTACGCCGGCTGTATTGCAGCTTTGTAACCCCAAAAAAATGATAATCATCACGTAACCTTTAGTGTTTCAGGCCATGTTCAGCAGCTGCTTATTACCTGTACCACTGATTGAAATATTCCTATCGGTCCACATATGCAATATCCACATCCATCTTTAAGGTCCTCTATGCTTTTTAGTTCATTTTGTGTTGATTTTAATGTCAATGGGTTTTTTTATTGCATTTTGTATTACTTTTGCATAATTAGAATTCAGTTTAATTTAATAATTTATATTTCATTTTACCTTTAATTTAATTTTATTGTTTTATTTTATTTTAATTTTTTTTTTTTTTTAGTTTAGTCATTGTTCCTGGGCACCTGGAATTCAATTAAAATAATACAAGCTTTTTATCTTTTATATTTAGAAAAGAAAGCATCTTTATGTATGCAATATGTGTATTTTATTGTAAAAATAATGCAGACACAAATATTTAATACATTATAATAATAATAATAATAATAATAATAATATACATACATTCAAAATTGGAATAAACACAGACATTTATAAATTATAAATCATGTAAAATCAACTTTAAATCAAAATGGATTTTTTTTATATATATATATATATATATATATATATATATATATATATATATATATATATATATATAATTCTTATATATTATAAATAATAATGAAATCAAAATATATTTTATTTATAATAAATTAAATTTATAAAATAATTCAAAGTATGAAAAATTTGCATCCCAATATGGCAATTATTTATAATGCCGCTACAATGAGTATATGAAAATTTTGTAGTTGCTTTGCACAAAGTGTAAAAATAAAAAGGTATTTTCCTGATCTTTAATAGCTCCTCCAGTCATGTGACTCGGCTCTTTTCATGATAGAGTTAATTCTCTACGTTCACTCAGAAGTGAGTCACGTGACAGGGCTGGTGAAAGGTATTTCAGGTTGAACTGTCGATCTCGTTGTCCTTGTCCAGGGTTCTGTTCATAGTCTCTCAGAAGCTCTGCACAAAGGGCTCATGAAGGAAAGCAAATCCTCACAAATGAACGGATTAGGACTCATTTATTAATGCTCTGGAAGTGAGCAGAGTTTGGCTCTTCTAAATGAACGTCTCGTTCTCTTCAGGCTCAAGGTAAATGCTGGAGATGAGTGTGCGTGTGTGTGTGTGTGTGTGTGTGTGTGTGTGTGTGTGTGTGTGTGTGTGTGTGTGTGTGTGTGTGTGTGTGTGTGTGTGTGTGTGTGTGTGTGTGTGTGTGTGTGTGTGTGTGTGTGTGTGCGCGTGCGTGTGTGCGCGTGTGTGTGTGTGTGTGTGTGTGTGTGTGTGTGTGTGTGTGTGTGTGTGTGTGTGTGTGTGTGTGTGTGTGTGTGTGTGTGTGTGTGTGTGTGTGTGTGTGTGTGTGTGTGTGTGTGTGTGTGTGTGTGTGTGTGTGTGTGTGCGTGTGTGTGTGTGTGTGTGTGTGTGTGTGTGTGTGTGTGTGTGTGTGTTGATTTACAGTATCTGTGGGTTTGACCTGCTCCTCTCTGCTCTTGAATGAAAGAAACCATTCACGCAAAAATTACAATTGAAATAATTTCCTCAGCCACATGTCCCTCCAAAACAAATCAAAACTCTTTCTTGCACGTAAATGTATCATAACAGTAGTGCATGTTTTTGTAGTCTTTGATTAGATATTTTTATTATTTTTGCTAATAATGTTTTTCCCATTTAAAATTGATTTCAGTTCAAATCTTAGCTTTTTTTTGTTTGTTTTACAAAATGTCTTTTATAGATTTAATTTGTTGTAATTAAAGTTATAAAAAAATTTATATATATATATATATATATATATTTATAGCACATTTCTTACATTTCATTTCTCAATTGTTTAAAAAAGTTTGTAAAAGTTTTTTTTAATTATTTAAATTCATTTGTTTCAGTACATCAGGGTACATTGAATGAAAATGAAAAATGTTTCTAGAAACGAGACAATTAAAAAAACAGATTGTTTCATGTTTTAATTATACATTGTCAGGGTTCATTTACAGTTTACTTTTATTTTAATTAATTTATGTGCTTTTGTCATTTTTATTCATCTTGTTTAAATATAATACACACATTAGTAAATTTTTTATTTAAACGTATTTGAATTTTTTAAATGCACTTTTTTAAATAGTTTTTTCCCACAGAATCTAATAACATTATAACAGTATCATATCACTATGTACAAAATTATAAAGATAACGGGAAAATGGATGGAATTAAATCTAAAGTACATTTTAATTTATTTGAGGTTTTTCAGTTGATTTTTAGACGTTAACAACACTGAAATATTAACAACACTGGTGACTTTTTGTGTAAAATTATCTTGTTCTCATATAGTGCAATCAGTCACATGACATTCACAGCTAGGGAAGTGATCGGCTGAAAATAATGTATCCATAAGCAAAAATGACAGCATGATTAAATAATGCAAAATAAAATTTAAATGCAACGTAAGAAGTGTTTATTACCGTAATTTTCCCGATTCGGTTTTCGTGAGCATCGGTGCCAGAAGTGACTGGTTTTGGGCCGAGGAATAAAACAAGACGGAAAAACTAGCAGAAGCTCGAAATCAAGGTCACTGGAAGACTATTAAAGCAGCAGCGGTGTGAGTGTTTGTTTGGGATGATGACTGATGCTGTAGTCAGACCACCGCACGGCTGTCCTCCTGCCTGCTGCGCTTCATCCATTCCCGCTCCGTCTGAGCTGGGCCCGTTGCCATGGCGATGACCCTGTCATCACGTCCCTTCACCTGGGTGAAGTAGTGAGTCAGGAGCAGCTCTGCAGGAGAACGAGAGACAAAACACAACATATGGAGGAGCTGCATCGGGTGACAACAACAGCAGAAAGATAGATAGATAGATAGATAGATAGATAGATAGATAGATAGATAGATAGATAGATAGGGTGGATAGATAGATAGATAGATGGATAGATAGGGTGGATAGGTAGATAGATAGATAGATAGATAGATAGATAGATAGATAGATAGATAGATAGATAGATAGATAGATAGATAGATAGATAGATAGATAGATAGATGGATAGATAGGGTGGATAGGTGGATAGATAGGTGGATAGATAGGTAGATAGATGGATAGATAGATAGATAGATAGATAGATAGATAGATAGAGATATAGATAGATAGATAGATAGATAGATAGATAGATAGGTGGATAGATGGATAGATAGATAGATAGATAGATAGATAGGTGGATGGAAGATATATAGATGGATAGGGTGGATAGATAGATGGATAGATAGGGTAGATAGATGGATAGATAGATAGGGTAGATAGATAGATGATAGATAGATAGGATGGATAGATAGATATGGATAGATAGATGGATAGATAGGGTGGATAGATAGATAGGGTAGATAGATAGGTGGATAGGGTGGATAGATAGATAGATAGATAGATAGATAGATAGATAGATAGATAGATAGATAGATAGATAGATAGATAGGTGGATAGATGGATAGATAGATGGATAGATAGATGGGTGGATAGATAGATAGGGTAGATAGATATGTGGATAGATAGATGGATAGATAGGTGGATTGATAGATAGATAGATAGATACATAGGGAAGATAGATACATAGGGAAGATAGATAGATAGATAGATAGATAGATAGATAGATAGATAGATAGATAGATAGATAGATAGGGTGGATGGATAAATAGTTGGAGAGAAAGACTGAAATAAATGGATGGATGGATTGATAATTGGATAGATTGATGTACTGTAGGGATGGATGGAGATATAGATTGAAAGATGGATGAATAGATTGATTAGACTGATGTAGATATAGATGGATGGGTAGGTAGTTGGTTAAATGTTTCGACAGGTTGATGTAGGGAGGGATGGATGGATGGTTGGTTAGATTGATGTAGCAATGGAAAGATGGACGGAGGGATAGATAGTTGGTTTGACATTGATGTGTAGATAGATGGACATATGGATGGATAAACAGTTGATTAGATTAGTTTTATGTAGATATAGATAGATGGATGCATAGATTGCTGTAGGGAGGGAATGTTGGATAGACTGATGTGTATATAGATAAATACCGTAGATGTATAAACAGTTGAAAAGATAAATGGATGGATGGAGATACAGATTGAAGGATGGACTGATGGATGGATAGCTGGTTAGATGGATGGAGGGATAGATAATTGGTTAGACATATCGATGGATAGACAGTGGATTAGATCTGTGTCGTAGATGATGGATAGATTGATGTAGGGATGAATTGTTGGATAGTTGGATAGATAAGCTGATGTGTATATAGATAAATAGATGTATAAACAGTTGAAAAGATAAATGGATGGATAGATAAATGAATGGAAGGATAGATAGTTGGTTAGACTGATGTAGATGTGGATAGATGGATGGATAGATTGCTGTGGGGATGTATGGATAGTTGTTTATATAAACAGATTGATGTAGGGATGAATGGATGGATAGTCAGTTGACTGATGTTGATATAGATGGATGGACTTATAAACAGTTGAATGGATAGATTTAGGGATGGATGGAGAAACAGACTGAAAGATGAACAGGTTAGATAGACTGACGTAGATATAGATGAATGATAGATAGTTGGATGGATGGATAGACAGTTGATTAGATTGATGTAGAGATGGATGGATGGATGGAATTACAGATTGATGTAGGGATGATGGATGGATAGTTAGGTCGTTGGTTAGATAGACGGATGGATAGGATAGATAAAAAGTTACATGGTACAAGATACAAGACAAATGGATAGTTGTTTAGATGCATAGTTTGTTAGATAGACTGTTGTAGATATAAATGGATGGATGCATAAATAGTTGGATATAGACTGAAAGATGGGCAGATGTAGATATAGATAAATGACAGAGTTGGCTACTGATGTAGGGAAGGACGTATGGATAGACAGACAATTGGTTGGATAGACTGATGTAGATATAAATGGATGGATACTTTGATGCATAGATAGATAGACAGATAAATAGTTGGATAGATAGAGAACACTCCTTCCATTCATCTGATTTCTGTGTTTGGCAGAGCTCCAGTGAACATCTGGGATGACATCTACGCTTCAGGAGGAATGAGCAACACTGATGAGTGTGTGAATGAGCTGCAGACATGGACTCTAGATTACAGTGGAAACTCAGCGTCCTGACCCGCAGGCGTCCGAATGACACACTGAATCTGAGACGCTGCCAGGATCTGTGATTTATGCTCTGTACCTGCTTGTAAAAGACAGCCACTGAACATTAGCGTATATATATACAACACACAGAGAGCTGCGGGTGAGACACGGAGAGGATCCGTCTATGAGCAGACCCGCGTTTTCAGGTGCTTCAACATGGAGGTTCCCGTCGCTGTCCTGTTATTACTGTGCTTTAGTAGTTCGGTTGGGTTCACTGGCGCCCAAACAACAGACGATGCAAAGAATATCTCACGGAAACCATTGAACGGCACAGCGAACAAAACCCCGATGTGCTCTGGACCAGCTCGGATCAAAGACGCCTTCAAGTACATCAACAGCGTTGTGTCATGTTTCGTATTTCTGTTTGGGATGGTAGGAAACGTGACTCTCCTGAGAATAATCAAAGAACACAAATGCATGAGAAACGGACCCAATATTCTCATCGGCAGTCTGGCTTTAGGCGACATATTGCACATCTTAATCGGCATACCCGTCAATGTTTATAAGGTAACTTTGCTGAACTGTTTCGTGCATTAAACGCTTATTTTGTGGGTGATATAATTGATTTGTTGTGTTTTGCAGCTTCTGGCAGTGGACTGGCCGTTTGGGCTCCTGCTCTGTAAACTGGTGCCGTTCATTCAGAAAACCTCTGTTGGGATAACGGTGCTGAGCCTGTGCACTCTGAGCATAGACAGGTAACAGCGTTCACTTTACTGTAGGCAGCAAGGCTGAACAAAAACGTGACAGATGTTTTGAGATGTTTTGAGGAGATGCTGTCATAACTGTAACGGTCCTTTTTAAAGAAACTAAAGAGAATTTCAAGGGAACCAAAAATTATGCGTATGCCTAAATGGCCCTGTTTCTTGTCTCACGCCTTTGATCAGAGAAATAGAAAATACATTTAAAATAAAAAAACATTTTCTATGGATACCCGCTTCAGCCACGAGATCCAAAAATAAAGGTAATCGCGCATTTTTATAATTTAGACATTTATTCTTGCCAGGAAATATGTTTTATTCCAAATTATTTGCAAATTTTATTCCCAGAATCGCAAGAAAACAGCAGAGAGATAAACTTGCAAGGAACAAAAGTCTAAATTATTAAAACTTGCATTTGCCTTCATTTGTTTATTTCATTCATTTATATATATATATATATATATATATATATATATATATATATATATATATATATATATATATATATATATATATATATATATTTTGTGAAAAGTAAGATAATACTTTTTCAGATTTTCTCACATCTTTTAAAAACACCAGAGAGTAAAATAATTATTTTTTTTGATCATTTTGACTTTTTTCTTCTTGCGGTTCTAATTTTTGTTCTTGCAAATGAACAAATCTCACACTTTAGACTTTTCTTGAAAGTCAAGTTTTTATTTTATAAATTTTTTTTCAGCCCGTGTCGGACACAAACTGCCATAATTTTCAGTTGCAACCGTGCATTTCTGTCAAACGTTAAATAATTACGTAACATCTCACACCTTCACGTTAAAGCATGAGAAACTCGCGCTGGTCTTCGGCGAACAAAAGCCCCGCCAGCTTTGATTTAATTGGTCATCTCAGACGTATTGACATGTTTGATTGCTGTTAGACCGCTGAAGCAGACCAGCCGCATCAATTTTTACGTTTTGTAGTCCCATAACAACACAATAATGTAGTTCAGCAGAACTGCATCAACGGGATCAAATGCGGTTATTTAACACTAAAGGAGAAATGTTTGTTGTTCTGAAGGTATCGAGTCGTCGCATCCAGGAGTCGTATCAAAGGTCTCGGGTTTCCCAAGTGGACTGTTATCAAACTGTCTTTAATATGGACCGCATCCACATTACTGGCCGTTCCCGAGGCCGTCGCGTTTGATCTGATCACGATGGATTACAGAGGCGAGCATCTGCGGATATGTCTCCTCCATCCTGTACAGTCCACTCCGTTCATGCAGGTAAAGCCAAAAGTGCTGCGACGAAAGACTGCAGAAGCATGCAGAGCCCAAGGGGACATGGGGATGCGACGGAAAGCGCTTTTTGCATTCCCCCAATTTCCCAAAACGACCAACGCAATCCACCAAGAAACTTTCAAAACTTGGCATTCATTTGGAAAACTGTTGGGGAAAGCCTCTCCCTCTGACTAACCTAGCTTCTAAAAGTTGGCAAAGCATCAGCTCGTTTACGAAACGCTCGCTTTACGTTCTTTCGCGTTTTCTTTCGAAACTACGGCGCTCTTCCAAGAAAGGTCGACCCCAACTTTTTGGGTTTGCTTATAAATCTTCGCGATTGTTCGCAAAACTCTGGGTTTTCTCGTTAAACATTGCGTTTGCTCACAACGCTATACAAAGCTCGCTTGTAAAACGTTTGCATGCTCTTCGTGAGTATTACACCCCCTTGAAACTTCGCATTTGGTCTTAAAAGTTCGCATTCTCTTGCAAAACTGCAGCATTCCTACAAAATCCTTGCTCGCAGTACTACGCGTTTGCGCGTAAAGTTTTTGCGTCCTCTCGCTAAAGTGTTTTGCTAGCGAGAAACATATAGCTATATATATATATAGTTATAGCTTTTGCATTCTCTCAAAACATTACGCTCTCTAGCAATACTAAAGAATTCCTCTGAGAAACTTTGCATTTGCTCCTTAAACTTTTAATTTGTTCGCGATACTTACTTTGTGCTCGCCTCTGACTTACTTTGTTCGCTCATTTATAACGTTGCATTTGTAAACTTTGCATTGCAGATATTGTAAGTATTAAACGCTCAGAGACACTTGGCCTTCTCTCGCAAAACTTGAATAGTTTTTTGAAAACTGTAGCATTCGTCCGATTAACAGAACTTCCCTAAAAAAACGTTGGAGAATATCGCCAATGGGAATAATATGAAGTGCAAGGAAAACTATATTTAAGTCGTTTTTGACAACAGAATTAAAATGATTCTTCTTTTGGTGCTCCATAGTAACGCATTAAAGGAATATTTCAGCCAAAAACGAACTTCATATTGCTGTAGAGCAACTTTAGGAAAGATCCTCCTTTTGTGTGCGTTTGAAATGAATAAATGATCACAACATCAACTATTTAGTGCAGTGGTGTATTATTACATGCAATAAAACCGTCGACACAGATAATAAAGCCCTGCGAGAAGCAATAATTCACTACGATGTCTTTGAGGACCTTTTGATACGACGACCATCTCCTCATCGGACGCCTCAGATCTGCTCCAGAGTCTAATGATGACACGCTTCCTTTGAAATAACGTCAAGTTCATCAGGAACTCTCTTTTTTCTCGTTCTAGTTTTATAAAGCGGCCAAAGACTGGTGGCTCTTTGGGTTTTATTTCATCGCGCCGCTGGCATGCACCGCTGTCTTTTACTCGCTGGTGACTCGGACGATTTTAAGCGGAAGCGGGAAGAAGCTGGACAAACACATAAAGCAGGTAAATCTGGGATTTGGAAATGAATATCATCAGAATGACATAAAACCATCTCAGAGGAATATAAGATATCTGATATTTGCTGACCCTAGATATATCGTACAGTATATACAGTAGTATTTATTAATAATTAAAAAAAGTTTCTTTACATTTTTGAGTCATTTTTAGTTTATTTGTAATATTTCTATTTACCTTTATTTTTTTGTTTCTGTAGTTTTAATACTTAAATATATTTTATCTCACTTCAGTGTATCCAAATTTCATTTATTTTTTCAATTTAAGCCTATTATAAAAAAACAAAACATTTATTTATTAAAATGAATCTAAATGAACAAAAAAAGCTTTTTATCATCT
Organism: Puntigrus tetrazona; assembly: GCF_018831695.1. NCBI lineage: Eukaryota > Metazoa > Chordata > Actinopteri > Cypriniformes > Cyprinidae > Puntigrus > Puntigrus tetrazona. The sequence continues at coordinate 138,878 of NW_025047847.1, forward strand.
CAGATAACAATGACAACGCTGGTGTGAATGTTTTTTTGCAATAATAATGTATTGTTTATTTTGAACATGAATAACGGCATTGTTATAAATCACAAAAAGTATTATTATTTAGTACATTTTAAATAGTTTAAATAATATATAATATATATAATTATATATAATATATATAATATATATATAATTAAATAGTTAATAATAGTAATTACAAATTTTCTATATGTATATATATATATATATATATATATATATATATATATATATATATATATATATATATATATATATATATATATATATATTTTTTTTTTTTTTTTTTTTTTTTTTCTCAGAACTGTTAGCATTAGCAACAATAATAATGTTGAACACGAAGCTCATGTGACTGATCAGTGTCTGATAAATGGTCTTTCTGGCCGACAGAGACATGAAGTGGCCTGGACAGTGTTTTGTCTGGTTCTCGTGTTTGCTGTTTGCTGGTTTCCTCTTCATCTCAGCAGGATCCTCAAGTCAACCATCTACGACGAACACGATCCTAACAGATGCAACTTACTGAGGCAAGGCTCTTCATAACACACACATGAACACAGACACATATGAGCTCTGTACCAAAAACCGTTGAGCTGCCTACTAAGTAACTGAAATCGTATCTCATATATTCCCTGCCCTGTCATGTTTCAGCACGTTTCTTGTTCTCGACTACATCGGCCTCAACATGGCGTCTGTGAACTCGTGCATCAACCCGATGGCTCTGTATGTGGTCAGCAAAAGATTCAAAAAATACTTCAGGGTAAGATGTGCTTCTCTCTTATTTGGCTTACTCAATATTTAAGTTGTTTTTTTAATATTTTATTAATGTAGGTTTTAGCTCTTCTTTATAGCTATATGTCTAGCTAATGTTTCCAAAACATCAGGGATTTTTGCTGTCACTCAATTTAGTTCAATTGTGTGTTTTATGTATCATCATTATCAGTATTTATTTTTATATATATATATATATATATATATATATATATATATATATGTATGTGTATGTATATATATGTATGTATATATGTATATATATATATATATATATATATATATATATATATATATATATATATATATATATATATATATATATAAT
>NW_025047847.1:147500-157500 GCF_018831695.1 Puntigrus tetrazona
GCAACACCATAGCAACCCGGCAGGGTACTCTAAAAACTGCCTAGTAACCACTCAAAGCACTCCAGCAACCACCCAGAATAACATGGCAACTGCTTAGCAACCTCCCCGAAACTGCACCCATCAAGCAACGCTCCTTGAAACCATCCAAAAAACCATGGCAACCACCTAGCAACCACCCAGAACATTACATGAACTGCTTAGCAGCACCTTAGCGACAATCCAGAGTACCCTAGAAACTGCAACCACCCAGAACACCTTAGCAACCATTTAGAAATCCAAAAAACATAGCAACTGCCTATGAACCACCTAGCAACACCATAGCAACCCGGCAGGGTACTCTAAAAACGGCCTAGTAACCACTCAAAGCACTCCAGCAACCACCCAGAATAACATGGCAACTGCTTAGCAACCTCCCCGAAACTGCACCCATCAAGCAACGCTCCTTGAAACCATCCAAAAAACCATGGCAACCACCTAGCAACCACCCAGAACATTACATGAACTGCTTAGCAGCACCTTAGCGACAATCCAGAGTACCCTAGAAACTGCAACCACCCAGAACACCTTAGCAACCATTTAGAAATCCAAAAAACATAGCAACTGCCTATGAACCACCTAGCAACACCATAGCAACCCGGCAGGGTACTCTAAAAACGGCCTAGTAACCACTCAAAGCACTCCAGCAACCATCCAGAATACCATAGCAACTGCTTAGCAACCACCTCCAAAGGCCAGTGTTTGACGTTTTTGGCTTCCACAATTTTTTAACCTTTACGTTTGGAAGTCTGCTTTTCTTTCTCACTACTGTGAGCTAACATCTCGCGCTTCTGAGTTTATATCCCACAATTTGAACTTGTTAAATACAAACTCTGAATTGCGAAAAAATAAAGGCTATAAATCCGAATGACCTTTTCACATCCCGTGGTAGAAACAATTGCGAGATAAAAAGTAGTGAATTGTGAAATAAAAAGTCGCATTTACCTTCTTTTAGCGTTTAGCGTTCCATACTCACTACCAATTTATATGTGTTTTATAATGTGGCTAATTTGTAGAGATTGGGAGAGACACAACTCTGATACATGCTTTAATATTTCATTTACTAGCTGTTCGGTTCAATTCTAAACACATAGCATACAGTTTTCGTAATTGCGAATTTTTACATTCGGTTGTAGAATGCAAAAAGTATAAGTAACCGTTTACATGTAATCTGAATAAAGTAATCCGATTACACAAACGGACTACTTAGATATTTATAATGCCGTTACATTTTTATTGATTACATGATACATATACTATAGAAGAATTATCGTATTTAAATCAATGTGATCTAAGCATTTTGTCTGAAACTTAGATCAGAATTCGTAAGCAATCTACGCAGCTGAGTTTAGCTGCAGTGTGTGCGTTATTTCTCTAGTTCTTTATTTTAACGCTTCACCGTAAAGCGATCGAGTGTTTGTTGAATCAATGCATTTGCTCGTTTTGCAGACGCTCTTATCCAAAGCGACACACGTTTAATCAGCCCGTGCATTCACTGGGAATCGAACTCATGATTATTTGACGTGTCTGCACGCTTCTTTCCGCTCATGCATGCACGCTGTGTTTGTGTTTCTGACATGTCACGTTTCCTCTGCCGGCTGCTGACAGAATCACATTCAAAACACTGTTTCAGGCTTCAAGGCCGCTCGGGTCCTTGTTACGAACAGACGGTTATCAAACCATACACCCCAGTGACCGCGTCTCGCTCAGCCATCTCTCGCGGCGGGAATCTGCAGACTAATGGATAATAAATCTATGCATTATGGATGGAAAGAGAAAATGGAATATTCCAAGAATAGTTCACATGCGCTAGCTTACTTTAAGAATCAGAGGCACAAACATCCTGAGCTTAAACTATACATTTATTAATTAACGCATCAAATTCTGCTTTTAGTAAAGGCAAAGCTTTTTTTTTTACCTTCATAACTTGATTTTAGTAACCCATTATTTTAAATTATATATTTTTATATTTCTTCCTAGAAAATAAATAATTGTGCATTTTTTTTAACGTTAACTGAAATTATTCAGAAACAATATTTTGTTGATTAAAAATAAAGTTTAAATAAAATACCATATAACTAAGTATGAAAATTAGAAACGTTACTTTTAAGGCTACTGAAATTCTAACAGAAAACTAAAACTTAAATTTAAAAAAATGCTAAACTAAAACTTAAATACATTTGGAAAAAAAAACGCAGCATCACACAGCATAAATAAATTAAATTTTTTTTTATAAAAAACTTTTAAAAAAGTGTTGATATCTTGGAAAGCATGGTGGCCGATATTAAGCCGATACGATTGAGATAATGTTTAGGAAAAATATTGAAATCATTTGAAAAGAAATTAAATTGTAAATGTGTAAAATAACCATACTTACAATTTAAGACAAAGTATTTTTCACGAATAAATAAATACCTCAAATATAACAGAAAATTTATCAGCCGATATTTAAAAAATCTGCCGATATATCGGTTGCCCATTATGGAAAATATGAATGGATAAAAATAAAATAAAGAGTTTAAAATATAATAATATTTATTTTTAAGTGTAAATGCTAAAATTACAACTGCATACTACAAAAATAATTAAAAGCACAAGACAAAAATAAACTAAAATAATAAACGCCTGTTAATGAGTACGCCGCACCGCTTTGTAGACATTCGACATTTTCTGAAGCCTCTTTCTTAAACTGCTCTTTAACCAACGCTTTGCTGAAAAACAAGAAACGACCGCGTTTTCAGGCCGTCATCCGCAGCGTATTCCTGGATGGTGCGCGCCGCTCATATTAGCGCCGTGGAACGCTTTCATTAAACCCTCTCCGTCTCGGCGGCTCCCGGGTTAATTAAACGGCGGGGTCGGGAGCGCCCTGAACCCTCCGTGCTCCGGCGCTCGGTAAATGGCCGCTTTACAAGAAGCGACCGCAGCCGTTCGCCCGGTGCCCGTTTTTATATAACGCGCCGTTTCCCCAAAAGAGGGCGGAGTTATCAAAATCAAATCTGTCCCATAAATTAATTAGAAGTGTTCTGTATAATGATTTGCTGCAAATTAGATGGAAATGAGATCAAATATTCATTGAAGTATCTGGGGGATCTGCCCGACAGGCCCGGGTCTGGCTCCGAACGCCGTCCATATGGCAATTATGTGCAGCAGTGTTGCAGAAGTGTTGGTGTGATGCCTGCTGGCAGACGGAGGCAGATCGGCGCGTGACAAATGGCTGCTCGTATCTGATGTGTGTGGAGTGAAAGATAATGAGATTGTTGTAAGTCTTAAGTACAGAGCCTGCCCCGGGGTTGGCGCTTCAGATCTGGCCTGCTGTTCGCCTTTAAAAACGCATTCACTTTGCCTTCTTCGCAAACTTCCAGAGCCGCTTTCGACAGCCGAAACGAATGGCTTTTGTCCGCTGGAGATCGCGGGGACTTCCGCTCGTTCGGAATATCCTGAGACCGCTGACGTACACGAGGGAGGAGGGGCTTACTTCCGTTGACGTTTTCGTGATAGAAATGTTAAGAAGTAAACGTTATACATAAAATAAATAAATAGATGCATTTATCGCAACAAAAACTGAAGGGGGACTATTAATGATGCTATTAACTAAAGCTATTAAAATAACAGGTGTGTTGAAAACTGAAAAAGAGAAAAAGTAGAAATGTGCGTTTACTACGAGTACAAGTACGGTAACGTGTAAACTTACTGTAAGTAACGTAAATGAGCGGATGAAGGAAAAAATGAACACTGTATGTGCGTATGTGTGTGTGTTTATATTATAAAAAGAATAAAAATCTGAAATGTTGTCTAACTGAAATATATAATAATAGAGTTGCCCAAACCAGCAAAAATAAATGTAATACAAAAAAATGACATACAAAAAAATGTATGATTGCTGAAACTGAAGCATACCAGTAAACTCTATTTCAAATTAATAATAAAATTAGATATGTGTTCTTGGTGACTAACTGAAATATAGTACATTAAATTCACTAAAAAAAAAAAAAAAAAAAAAAATATATATATATATATATATATATATATATATATATATATATATATATATATATATATTAATACAAATTTATACAATTAGAAAGCTGAGTAACTAAAGAGTAACTAAAACTAAACTGTATTAATTAGATGTAAAACCGAACACAGACTCCGCCCACTCCTCTTCATCCTCCAATCAGAATGCTGGAGTGTGTTGATAAGCTCTGTCTCAGATCTCTCCCATCGTCTGTGGTTTGCTTTCCTTTCTTCATTAGTTTGAGTCAGTATTCTGGCCTTTTTATATCGAGTGACTTTTCTTTTGAGTTCTGTTTTATTGTTTGTTTTCACTAGCATTTTTCTCCTCGTTGCCCAGTTTATAAGGAGGCATTAATAATTAATCATTAATTAATTAATTTCATTATATTAACTTTTATTATTTTTAACTGGATATAATACCCTATATTTTCTGTTGTGTATTTTTGTTATTTTAATTTTATGAATATTCTAGATATATTACAGATGTAAGACAAGATTAGAAATATTGTCAATATTGTAAAAGCTAAAAAGTGAAACTAAAATAAAAAAGATGAACTAAAAAGTGGAACGCTTTTTTATATAAACAATTTAAATTATATAAACTTGATATATTAAAACAATTTAAATAAAAATAAAATAAAAAGACACAGAACGAAAATGTTTAACTAAAATTACAATAAACATATAAAAAAATAAGTAGTACTAAAATAAGAAAAATTTACTGATGTTCATAAAATAAATCTAAAATCTGTGTAAAATCTAATAAATATTTGTGTATATTTATTATGTATATATAAATGTGTTTTAAAATATATATATATACTATACTGATAGAAATATATAAGTGTATACAAATATTTTCACACACACACTCTCTCTCTCTCTCTCTCTCTCTCTATATATATATATATATATATATATATATATATATATATATATATATATAATATATATACATGTATACATATTTACACACTGTATATGTATTTATATATTCATAATAAATATACACAGTACACTATTATGTACATTAAAACATTATTTGGGGTGTGATTAGTCATTTGACAGCACCAATTAATTTGAGTTATTTTGAGTTATTTCAGCCTATTTTAATCATTCTTTCAGTTATTGTTTGTTGTCGATCAATACTTTTACATGGATTCAGTTTCAGCCAACTGCAATGATGCCGAGACTTAGTCCTGCTCATAAACATCTACGTTTTATTTTCATAGTGGCAAACGTCTGCTAGCCATAAATACATGTCCAAGCGTCCGCCGGCATATAGATGATCTCCACGCTAATAGATACGGACGGAAAGCCGCACAAGTCCGACGCTGATTTTATGTGGGCTTTTACCGGAGCAGAATTTGTCATAATAAGGGACGTCTAAACACGCTGGAAATGCAGATCATAAATATGCCTGAGCGAGTATCTAGAGCGTAATGTTATTAAGCGGGAGGTAGCCAGCTTTCTCAGCCCTTCACAAAAAAGGCGATTAAAGCCGGCGTCCATTGAGCGGGATTCACGGCGCTCGGGGTTAATGGACTAGCGTCGGCCCCGGTCTCGCCCCGGGGCCCGGAGAACTCCGGATAAACCTTGAAACGCCAGGACAAATCGCAGCGGCATGCAAAGATGGCAGCGGCCGGCCATGCATGAGATTAAAAAGCATTAAACCTGAGCACCACCGTCATAGCTTTCATAAATTAGCAAAGCAAAAAAAAGGCGGGAGACTGTTACGAGCCGGGTGAAGCGCGCTCGCTCTTGTTTGCTGTCGAGCGCAGGCCTTTTCTCCTTCACGATTTAGCAAGCGGTTGGCCCTCGGTTCTCGATTTTGAACACCGCTGCGTATTTGATCCTTCGGGTCTCTGGCCGATCGCTTCATGCACTGAATATCTCATTTTCGCCATTCTGAGAAAGAGAAGTATTGGAGAAAAAGTCATGGTCGGGGTCGCTGGTTTCCAGAGGCTTCACCTTCTCCGTTCCTCGACGGCGCAAGCCTCCAAAACACCTCGCAGCTGGACTTCTTCAGCTCTCAATCGGCTCTGGGTTATACGTTTGGTTCGTTTCAGTCTCGTCTTGCTAATATTACCGGAGATGCACATTGACCGCTGACATGTAGATCGGTTTATGTTAGTATCCGCTCTGTAGTTTTAAAGATATCTTTGACTTACGTAAACATTGCATTTTACAGGTTTTTTTTGGCCAAAAATGGCATCAAATTGCGCAATTACAAAAACAATTCCTAGTTTTGTTCATCGGGGACGCATTCAGTTGAGCTAAAGTGACAGCGAAGACGTTTAGGTGTTAGTCGGACACGATATTTTGATATTTGATATTTCCGAGAGTATATAAATTGCATATTTTCACTTAGTTTAAGCCTCTGAATAAATTTGAGCTGTTCGTGCTCCATACCGTCAGCCACGCTGCAAAAAAAAAAAAAAATTAAAAATGTAAAAAAATAAAATAAAAATGTTTTTTTTTTTTTTTTTTTTTTTTTAGCAAACTGAAAAAATGACATGTGTTTTATATAATATTTGATACATCAGGTTTTATGCACTGAAAAAAAATTATTAAAAAAATTGTTAAAAAAATTTGTTGAGTCAACTTAAAATTTGTAGTTACTTAATTTGAATATTTTAGTTGACTCCACAAAAGAATTTTAAAAGTGGGGTAACATATTATTAACTAAAATATTTTACTCAAATTAACATTAAGTAACTACAAATTTTAAGTTGACTCAACAAATTTTTTTTAACAAGTTAAAAAGCGGGTAACAACTTTTTTTTTTTTTTTTTTTTTTTTTACAGTGCATAAAACCCTGATGTATCAAATATGATTTAAAAAGAAGTATAAAGAAATACATCAAAATAAACTTAAATTTAAAGCGATGCTAAAAATGATTCGAGAATACTAGAACCATAAATAGTTTTACGGTCTGAATATAATTAATTTGCAACTAAATTTGCGATTCGTTTTTGAATCAGCAGTGTTATTTTAGTATCATCATAATATTTCGTTTTAATAAAATTTTTACATTTTATGTTTTCAATTGAAATGTTTTAGTAATTCCCGTGTTGTTACCATTAATTTTTTTTCCGTCATTTTTTATTACTTTTTTTAAAAATGATATCATTTTAAAATGTTTGAATTAAAATTTTACAATTTTAAAATTGTTTTATTTAATATTTAATTTCATTTTATCTTTCTCTCTAGATAAGACTCACGAAAGAGCGTGAACGCACATTTTTCTCATAATTGTACAGTTACCTAGGCGATATGCAATTGCTGCCTGATGGGAATTATGAAAAACACAAGACATTAGTGCGCATTTTTATGCTTTTCGTGCATAATTAGATTCGATCGTCTCTCTTATCTTCTGCAGTAATTTACATTTAGTCTTTAATTCCCTTTTATGCTTCATTATTACGTTTGACATTTGACCTGCCATCTTGTTTACCGAAGCGGAAAAGCAATGCAATAAATGCATCGCTGAATCAATATTATATCATTTTTTTAATGTGCACCACAGACAAATGCTCCCAAAAACGTTGCATATCAGCATTTTTTTGTGTTTTCTCTTCAGTAAAGCCAGTGTTTATAAGACGTCTTGTGTTTTTTTTCTGGGATGGCAGCAGTATTTTCCCGGGATATCCATCATCTCACCGGCTGGTGTGAGAATCTGAGATTACTCTGAGATTATTTTTCCCAGCACATATGGCGTTAGATTAGATGCTGTTTGCGTGAGGAGACGCAGCTGCTGCTCCTCGGCCTTTCGACTAAACGTTAAAAGTAAGAAAAGATAGCTGTAAAAACTGTAAAAATAAATCACAGCTTCTTCTGGTCAGCGTGAGGTTGCTTGACATGCATTCACACGCATCAAAAATGGCCGTTCAGTTCTCACCGTAGGAAATAATTAGTGCATTTTACAAATAATTCAAACGTGAAGATTCAGTGCTGTTTTATTGCACAGTGTTGCCATGTTTTTATCTGAATCGGTTTTTATTGTTAATAGCGCCGTCAAATGATTAATTGCATCCAAAATAAAGGTTTTTGTGTGCATAATATTCTGAGAGTCCTATATTTCACTTCAGTTCATGCTACTGATCAATTTATAATATTTTATTAATAGGCCTGTAATAGTTCCTAAATGAGCTTTTAATGTTGTGAATTTATGCTGTATAATATTAAATTAAATATCTAATAGCCTATTTATATTTTCAATAAGACTTTATCAAAATATCTACAATAAAGTGTAAAATTATTAGAGAGTGTGCTGTCTTCTCTTTTAATTGCACACTAAAAGATATCTTTTTTTTTTTGAGAAATTAAGCCTGCATTTATGTGATCCAAAGTAAAGAAAAAATCTCTCTCTCTCTCTCTCTCTCTCTCTCTCTCTCTCTCTCTCTCTCTCTCTCTCTCTCTCTCTCTCTGTCTCTCTCTCTCTCTCTCTCTCTCTCTCTCTCTCTCTCTCTCTCTCTCTCTCTCTCTCTCTCTCTCTCTCTCTCTCTCTCTCTCTCTCTCTGTCTCTCTCTCTCTCTCTCTCTCTCTCTGTCTCTCTCTCTGTCTCTCTCTCTCTCTCTCTCTCTCTCTCTCTCTCTCTCTCTCTCTCTCTCTCTCTCTCTCTCTCTCTCTCTCTGTCTCTCTCTCTCTCTCTCTCTCTCTCTCTCTGTCTCTCTCTCTCTCTGTCTCTCTCTCTCTCTCTCTCTCTCTCTCTCTCTCTCTCTCTCTCTGTCTCTCTCTCTCTCTCTCTCTCTCTCTCTCTCTCTGTCTCTCTCTCTCTCTCTGTCTCCTCTCTCTGTCTCTCTCTCTCTCTCTCTCTCTCTCTCTCTGTCTCTCTCTCTCTCTCTCTCTCTCTCTCTCTCTCTCTCTCTCTCTCTCTCTCTCTCTCTCTCTCTCTCTCTCTCTCTCTCTCTCTCTCTCTCTCTCTCTCTCTCTCTCTCTCTCTCTCTCTCTCTCTCTCTCTCTCTCTCTCTCTCTCTCTCTCTCTCTCTCTCTCTCTCTCTCTCTCTCTCTCTCTCTCTCTCTCTCTCTCTCTCTCTCTCTGTCTCTCTCTCTCTCTCTCTCTCTCTCTCTCTCTCTCTCTCTCTCTCTCTCTCTCTCTCTCTCTCTCTCTCTCTCTCTCTCTCTCTCTCTCTCTCTCTCTCTCTCTCTCTCTCTCTCTCTCTCTCTCTCTCTCTCTCTCTCTCTCTCTCTCTCTCTCTCTCTCTCTCTCTCTCTCTCTCTCTCTCTCTCTCTCTCTCTCTCTCTCTCTCTCTCTCTCTCTCTCTCTCTCTCTCTGTCTCTCTCTCTCTCTCTCTCTCTCTCTCTCTCTCTCTCTCTCTCTCTCTCTCTCTCTCTCTCTCTCTCTCTCTCTCTCTCTCTCTCTCTCTCTCTCTCTCTCTCTCTCTCTCTGTCTCTCTCTCTCTCTCTCTCTCTCTCTCTCTCTCTCTCTCTCTCTCTCTCTGTCTCTCTCTCTCTCTCTCTCTCTCTCTCTCTCTCTCTGTCTCTCTGTCTCTCTCTCTCTCTCTCTCTCTCTGTCTCTCTCTCTGTCTCTCTCTCTCTCTCTCTCTCTCTGTCTCTCTCTCTCTCTCTCTCTCTCTCTCTCTCTCTCTCTCTCTTCTCTCTGTCTCTCTCTCTCTCTCTCTCTCTCTGTCTCTCTCTCTCTCTCTCTCTCTCTCTCTCTGTCTCTCTCTCTCTCTCTCTCTCTCTCTCTCTCTGTCTCTCTCTCTCTCTCTCTCTCTCTCTCTCTCTCTCTCTCTCTCTCTCTCTCTCTCTCTCTCTCTCTCTCTCTCTCTCTGTCTCTCTCTCTCTCTGTCTCTCTCTCTCTCTCTCTCTCTCTCTCTCTCTCTCTCTCTCTCTCTCTCTCTCTCTCTCTCTCTCTCTCTCTCTCTCTCTCTCTCTCTCTCTCTCTCTCTCTCTCTCTCTCTCTCTCTCTCTCTCTCTGTCTCTCTCTCTCTCTCTCTCTCTCTCT
>NW_025047847.1:162500-200000 GCF_018831695.1 Puntigrus tetrazona
CGCTATATAAATCAAAATGATTGATTGATTATACAGTAGAGATGTCAAAGCAGCTTTACCGTGTCAAACTGGAAAATACAGTAACGTGTCGTTAATACAAGAGGACAAGTCAGTTCATTACAGATTCAGTGATGCTCTGTTCGGTGCTCTTCAGACAGTATCTGACCTATAAAGTCAACAGTATCGCCAGTATCGCGTCCCCCGATTGCTAGCCGAAGGCAACAGGCAAGGAACCAGGAGAGAAAAAACAGAAATGGCTCAGTCAATATATACATGTGGGTTTTTTGCTGCATCTTCTTCCAAAACCATCGGTGCCATTGAAATAAATAAGGATTAGATAGAAAGCAAAGCCAATACACCTTCATGCATTCATCATTTACTTTCAAATTAACGCTTTTATGAATACATAAATAGAACGCATAAATGAGGAATTACGTATTAAATGCACAAGCGGTGCTTTTCCTAGTTTTGCAGCTAGTTCTTAAATTACCACTAATGCACATGGAAATCAATTAATGCAGTGAGACGGGCAATTTGTTTAGAGCGCTATCTCTAAACGCTGGGAATTAATCGCAAGAACCCTTTTAGGAAAAGACAGCAGTGTGAGAACAGACCCGACGATGGCTGGGCGGTTTCTGCATTCTTGGAGGGACGCACATGACTGCTTTTTTTTTTTTTCTGCACTGGTCGTCGCCTCTACAAATCTGTTCCTGGAGCACGCCGCCAGAATCAACAAGATGGATGTAGGCACCGAAAGTACGGCTGGACTCCCATGATAAGAAGCCCGTGGCTCAGAAAGAAGCGAAGAAGAGATGCTGGCCGAAAGCCTGGACCAGTGGCTGGAGCTCGTGCCACTCGCTCAAGAAATCACAATCATATACAGAAGAGCCAAAGCAGAGCGAGTGTTTCATCCATGTCCACGCTGCTCTTTTCCATGCAGTGAAATAAAGACACCACCGAGGGCCAAAAATGAGAGATTCTGCCACGCTTCAAGTCTTTTGGGCATCTTTGCACGTTAACAATCGTTGCGTGACGATGCATTTGATTCAAAACACCATGGTTTGGCTTTTAATGCTTCTTTTCACTTACTTCGTAAAAATGATCGACTAGATTGTAATAGTGCTAAATAAATTACACCTGAGCATGAATTAGCGTGGCTTTTGTTCTGCGTTGCATGCTTGCACATCATTTGGAGGCTGCACTTTCAGTTTCTGATGCCAAATTTCACACTGCACAGGTGGCTTAAAAGTGCTTCCGAAGTGGCATTTAGCTGCTTAGAGGCGGCATTAATGCATGTCCTGATTTAGAAGTGTTCATAGATCAACGTACTTTGCTCACCCTGGAACAACATTACATCTAAAACCCTGACCTTAAGCATGAGTAATGCCTAAAAACTGCTCCTTCGAATTTTGTTCCAGGGTCGACGAAGATGCGTCGCACGTGGCAAAACCAAGTTCTGCTAATTCGTTTCACAAAAATTGCAACTGTATATGCTACTTTATTACTAATACCGAGGTGGGTCAAAGCCGGCATAACGTAGTCTGGCTTTTATTCTGCATTGCATCGGACACACAGGAACTCGATGCATGCTTTTTAAAAGCATATGTGGCATAAAGCGCTTCTGAAATGGCATTTAGGTTAATTATATTACTTATAACTGCAATACTGTTAAATGATGTTAAGACGGATCAGAGCCGTTATAATCTAGTCTGGCTTTTATTACGCGTTGCATATTTACACTTAAGGCAGCTCTGTGCCTGCTCAGAATTCAAAGTAGCGGCAAAATTATTATTATTATGATGTTAGTCAAGTCTAAAAAGCGGTTTCAGTAGGAAGCGGGCTACGCAGGAAGCAAACAGCGAGACATCTCACTGGATATCGAAGCAGGGCCTAAATAACAGACGACTAAAACGCGAATGATTTCGTCTCATTTCCCACCCATTGTTTGCGTAATTTATTTGTGCACGCACACGGCGAGACCATTAGCGGGAGCAATTATCCGTCCCCCGTTAGTGCTCTCCTCCTTCTCCAGACGGACGTGAGCGAGGGTCTCAGCTAAGAAAACCCGCCTCGCGTCCTCTCATCTGCCTTTAATGAGCGTGCCGGTGGAAGTGAAGAGGTGGAGATGTGCGCCGATCCCCCTCCCGGCGCATTCGAGCCACTTCAGGGCACTCAGAGGTGCTCCGCGGGGCTCCTGTAATGTCCACGAGCTCCAATCATCAGGAGGTCCTGGATATGCCACGCTTGTCACCTTGCTTTAAGTGCGTCTGGCGAGCGTGGGTGCCGGATTAATATTATATAGCCTACGGAAAGACTGTCGTATCAGCTACGAAAGCGTGGTAATCATCGGCGGCCGGTGAAAAGCAGGGCAGATTTCTCATCGAGCAGATAACATCCCCGTTGTCTGCATTCACGGCTCTGTGGAAAAGAAGCTACACGAATGCTAGACGCATAGTGCGTGATCGTACAGTCATCCGATTGTCAGCGCTTTAAAAAAAACCACCTTGGCTTGACTCAAAGGGCTCTCGCTTTAACCCGACTGTACGTATTAATAAAGAGAGATGAAATATTGATTTGAGTGTGGATGATTTCGGTGTGTGAGGAGAAAGAGAGCGTTGAACGCCGGCTATGAAGCTAATGAAGCTAATCGCTTGCGCATCTCGTTCCTGACCGAATCATGAATTCAACGTTGATTCGTTCACTCATTCGCTCGGCTGATTCGGACAGTCTTTTAACAATACAGACTGTGTTTTTTTTCTGATCCGTACTATAGTGAAGTGTGTTATACTGTATATATATCCGCGACACTTTCCCGTGGCTTCACAAACAAGGCTCGGGCCTGATCCCAGACCGTAGGATAAATCTGATATATAAAGTCTCAAATAAAAGATCACACGAACTAATCTTAAAATATGTCAGTGCCTTAGTTTTGCCTCAAGATGCACATCGCAAACATGAAAAAATAATATAGTAATTTATAGTGAGTACTACGGTGTTTTTAAATCAATTACTTAATTCTATAGAAGTAATTCTATAGTTGCTGTGGTAATATAACAGCTATACTAACATACTGTACTTTACCCAATACCGTACTAGGTTTTCTACAAACTAACGTAGACTACAGTAAATACTATAATATTTACAGTATATATTACACTTATATATGTAATATGTATAATGCACTTTACTCTAGTATGGTTCATAATCACTTTCGTATTTACTATAAAGTGCTATATTATTTATTCATGAGGGCAAAATAGTTTTTTTCTACGACATGTTTATAAAAACTGCTGTACTTAAATGTCGTAATTAAACTATCGCCTATTTCCTCAACCCGAGCCCTGTCTGTGAAACCAGGCTTTAGATCATTAATGCATGCTGTGATATTAACCGATAAACTGTAATAAATACTGTAGTGTACTGTAGTATAATATCCCCTCTGGTTATAGAAAACAGTACAGTATTGGGTCACGTGGTTTGTTTCTATTATCCTAGTATAGTCGTTATATTGCAACAGCAACTAAATAATCCAAGTACTCCGCCATAGCATGGTTCAAAACACCATAGTGCTTACTATAAATCACTATAATGTTAATAACAGGGTTATCCGTTTCGTTAACCGTTTTGATTGTGATCCAATCAAAATCGATCAGTTTATATCACACGCGTATTAATCATGCGCGCAAAGCCCACATTGCTCAATGATTTTGAACAGGTCATGAACTTGTCACTGTAGGACACGGTCCGATGCACATCCCAAAATAAGCGTTATTGCATGAAAAAAAAAAACAGAGCTAGCCGTAAACCCCAACTCCTCCGAGAGAGCAAAAAATGTCCCGTCTAAGCATAATGCTAAAATGACTGAACATTCGCTCAAGGCGGTGTGAGTTTGCTCACTTCTGACACGGACATTCTTAGACACTACATGCCAAAGTCAATTTGATTTCCTGTAGAGCTGCTCATGTTTCCCCAGCGAGACCGCAGCGGTGCGACTGAAACACGAACCGCTATCACAGAAGAGCGTTCTCTAAAAAGCGTCCCGCGATGAGAATTCCTCCTCATTAACCTGATCGAGCGAAAACAGCGTTACGGGTGCTTTGAAATATGCTTCGTACATCATTAAATCTAAATCGCTCGCGCTGCTTTCTGAACTCCGTGTCCCGCCTGTTTGTGGAGAAACAATAAATAATGAATAATAAATAAATAAATGAAGGCGCAGACCAGACAGCCTTCAAATTACCGAAGTGGATAAGGTCGTTTTTATATTTGAAATATCATATTTTATTTAGATGACTTTCGCAGTCACTGTAGCACAGGACTCATGTTAGTTTAAGATGATGAAGATGCGGCGGGAGAAAGACAGAAGCTGCCGTGGGATCCAGACTTTCAACAAAATCTGACCGTACCAAAAAAATGCATGCATTGTCAGTCGTTTGCATGGAAAGTGGAGCACGTTCTGGCAGCATCGCTTCATTTCCTTTACACGTTTTTTATTGCTAAATTTAAATAAACATCCAGCGACCTCGTTCTTCTGAACCTCAAATGTCTAAAACAAAGTCATTTGGAGCCTTAAAGTACACAGTGGGAGGAAAGCTGACATCAAACTGCACCGAAACCGTTTAAGAACGGCTCAGAAGGTGTTTACGTTTCTCTTTTTTTAAGGTGCAGTGCGTTTAAATCTCGCCGTACGTACCGTTTAATATCTCGGTGGGTAAATTGGTGGATTAGCCGAACGATTGCTAGCAAACCAAGCCTAAGCTTAATGAGTTATTAATGCCTACGCAGAGGATTTTGTGAAATTAGGTTGCAACTCTTAGACACAAGATGATATTAGGTTCGTGCAACTCAGTGTTTGTTAATTGCCTGGAGGCTGTGGAAATGTATTTTACAGTTTGCGGGTTTTTCGTGTAAAACTGAAGCATGTGATTTCTGTGCTGCTCGCAAAACCAAACAGACTCACAGATATAATAACTGTACCAATCGATCACGGTCTTTTTTTGGTCCCTGCAGTGGCTCAGAAATAATACGAGACACACTGAAGTGTATATAACGCAAAAACATCTTTTAATAGTGCGCATGTTACTCAAAACTACATATAAGTATGTCTGTTCGATATTAAGATCCTTTTTTCCCATTGGAGGTTTACTTCTGTTGAAAACACTAATGTTGCCGTATCCCTCAGCTACGATTTGAAGTCATGAACTTGAATGAATGCATTTCTCAAAATCTCTTTTATCGCGTTTTAAATGCCGTTTTCATGTAGCTGTCGGTGCAGAACCGAAGCATTTGGTTTCTGTGTCGCTTGCGACGCCAACAGAATTGCGAAAATAATGACTTCCGGTTTCGGTTCCTGTAGTGGTTCATATCCAACACAAGACACATTTAAATGTGTATAACCCAAACTATAACTCATTTAATAGTCCTTAAACATCTGCCTGCTACTCAAAACTACACATATTCGTATCTATCGTTGTTGGTTTGTTTATCGTTTTCCCATTGGAGGTTTACTTTTGTTAAAAACACTTCATTATACCTAATTTTCCAACGATGCAAAACCCATATTGGTCAGTTACGATTCTGAACAGGTCATGAACTTGAATCAATGCATGTCTCAGAATCGCATTTATTGCACGCATTGAATAAATAAAAAGCAAATGCGTAAAATTGCTGTTTGGTTTGTCGCTCGGAAATGGAGTAGAATTCAAAAAGCATGCGTCTGTTATTCAACATGCATTTCAATAATTGCTAGTTCTTCCATTGACGTTTTTGTTTTTCCAACATCGCGAAATTCAACTCTGATTCTGAACAAGTCATGAACTTGAATCAATGCGTGTCTCAAAATCTCTTTTATTGCATGTATTTTACAGTTTGCATTTTAACGCAATGCAATTTTTTTTCCCCTTTTGCCTTTTTCGACCAAGCAGATGTTTCCTCTAGTGTCTCAGAAATGAAACACGGCACGTTTAAGTGCGCAGAATTCCAAAAGCCTCTTTTAATAGTCCTAAAAACACGTGTCTGTTAAAACTAACTATCGCTAGGTTAAACTTTATGCGTATATCCACGCGTCTTCCGTTTACACTGGAGGTTTCATTTAGTTGAAAATGCTTCATTGCACTTCCGTTGGAGCTCCAGCAGAAACGCGAGTGCTTACACGAGGCCGAGCATGCGAGCGGCCCACCAGCGGCACGGCATGATGACCCTGCAGACCTGACGACAGCCTTGGTAGTGGTAAGGCCACGGCCAGTAGCCCCCGTGAGGCTCACAGACCCGCTCACAATGTCTGTAGCTGCGATGGCATTCTGAGCAGCAAATGCCACGGTGGTCCAGCATGGGATCGAACACCATGTGCCCCTCTGAGTCCTCCTGGTTCCTCTGAGAGAGAAGAGAAAACTGTGAAGACGTTTGAGCCGTTCTGCTTCACTCGGCGCTCGTTTTAAAAATGCATTGCTGCTTTGTACAGTTATATGTGACCCTGGAGCGCAAAGGCAGTCATCGCAGACGCCAGCAATACATAGCGTAGTTAAGAATCGGCCAAAATTATATTTTCTGCCATAACTTCAATTTTGATATGTAATATGCATGGCCAAGAATTTCATTTAAACAACTTTAAATATTTAGATTTTTTACGCCCTTTCAGATTCTAGATTTCCAAATATCGGCCTATCATAAAAAAAACCACACATCAATGGAAAGCTTATTTATTCAGCCTTTCTGGTCCCGGGTCACATATATAAAGCAGTATTCTTTATGTTTTCGAAAATGCTCATGCTCATCAAGGCTGCATTATAAATAATATTATTAAAAAAAACACAGGAATATTCCGAAATATTATCACAACTTAAAGTATCTCTTTTCCGTGTGAATCTATGTTGAATCTAGTTTATTTCAGCATCAGGCATCATGTATTTTCATGCTAAAGAAACATTTCTGATTATTATACAGTTGTGCTGCCCGTTATTTGTGGAACGGGTGATGCATTTTGTTTTTCAGCATTCCTTGATGAACACAAAGCTCAAAATAACTGCATTTATTTGAAACAGAAATGCCTTTAATGCCACTTTTAGTCAATTTAACTTGTGATTCCCACCAAATATCAAGTAACAGATTAATATAGCTAAAAATTTTACTGTATTTTTTTTAATCAAATTTTACTGTATTTTTTAAGCTTGTGAATGTTTCCAGTTCATTAAGTAACATTAGTTCAGAACATTAATTGTGCAAATGTAATAATTTATTAATATAAAATGTTTCTTTTTGACCACGATAATTTTAAAAAAATATTGAAGGATATGCATTTTAATTTTTACAGTGTTGCAAAAATGTATTTAAACATTAAATAGAATATAGAAAGCAACAAAGCCTAAAATTAAATGACAATTAATATAATACAGACATTTGTGAAAACAAATTCTGATAAAAACGACACAAAAGTAATTAATATTAAAACGAATATAAATAAAATATGCTAAATCTTTATTTCAGCTATTATTTCAATCATTTCTAGCTTGATGCACAAGAATAATTAAAACTAAAACATAAATGTAAATTTAAATAAATACAAACTATATAGACGTTAAGAAAGTGTGCGTGTGGTTATAAAAATTTGTTTTAAAAAAATTACAATATCAAGTAGCATTATATTAAAAAAGATTAATATAGCAAAAAAATTTTACTGTATTTTTGATCAAATTTTACTGTGTTTTTTTTTGCCTTGTGTCTGGCAGTGTGTGTATATTTCCGGCATGTTTATGCACTCCTTTAATAACGAAGGCGCCGCTCACATGATAAGGGTTCTCAGGGTTGTAAGGGGGCCCCGTCGGCCCCTCTCCGGCTGAACTGGTGGAGTTTCGGCGTCTCGCCGGCTGTCGATTTAATCTACCTGTACTCTGCCGTCTCAGCCTCGGCGTGCTTCTCCTCTTCCTCAGTGCTTCAGAGAGAGAAAGAAAGGGAAGATGAGCGGAGAGGCATTTCCGCGCTTTAGATGGTATTCAAAATGCATTCATGGAAACATTCTCAAAACATTCTTCTCGTAACGTTAATACAACGTTCGGTAACGCTTTACAGTGAGGCGTTAACATTAGTTACAAACAATGAAAAGTTGGCGTTTGGACATTTGTCTGATGGTTTTTTTTTTTATAATGTCACTAGCTACTTTCGAAACATGCCATATTATTCCAGTAATGTTTGTATGTGTTAAAACGCAGTGTTGTTTGCTATTACTTGTTAAATATCGTTTCCAATGCGTTTGCAATAACGTGTTTGAATACATGAATGTGTTCTCAAAACGTTATTCGCGGAATGTTCTAATTGAACGAACTTTGTATCGTTTGAGTGTTTTTCAGAACGACGTTCGAAAGTAACGTTCCCATAACGTTTGCGAAATGATGCAATGAACGTTCTCCTAATGTTCAGGGGGGAAAAAAATCAATGCACGTTTTGCATGTCCAGAAAATATCAAAGAACGCATAACTGTATTCTTCTTTGTTCTTAACTGTGAGAGAACCTTGCCAGAGCATCAGCGTGGATTGATGAATGACATTATTTGGCTTTTACTGAACCATTAATCATGCGATATAAAAAGCAGCACTTCGTCGTAGTATTAACTCGCTCTTCGTCGCTCATTAATGCGATAAAGCACCTCTGGAGTTTGCGGGATGATGCCAGTAAATGGGAAGTTCTCCGCAGAACCTCAGTATTTCGGCGCTCAGAAAACTGATGTCCTTCAGCGGTTCTTCAGATGCGATCCAGACCAGAGAACCCACGTCAGCTTTCTCCTGTCAGGAACCAAAACACAACACCTTACGATATTGCATCAGCATGCAACTGTGATTGAACAATACTTCTACAGCTTTCATTCATTTATTAATTAACATTAGTTCATGCGCTTCGAACTAACGAAGAATGACTGTATTTTTATGAACTAACTTTAACAACGATTGATAAATACTATAATAAATGTACTGTTTATTATTATATTCATGTTAGCTGTGAAGATGTTAATAAATGACACCTAATAATAGAATTATTAATTTTAATAGAACGGATTAAATAGAATTATTAATTATGCAAATGTATTTAATTAAAAAATAAATAAATAAATAATTTCTGTTAATGAAGATGCTTTTTCAACCACGATAATTATACAAAAAAATTGAAGGATATGCATTTTCATGTTTGCAGTGTTGCAAAAATGCATTTAAACAAAAATGCATTTAAACTTTCAATATTTCAATATTTTTTAACTTGATGTACAAGAATAATTAAAACTAAAACTTAAATGTAAATAAATACAAACTGTATAGACGTTAAGAAAGTGTGCGTGCGGTTATGAAAATTAATTTAAAAAATGTACATTTTAAAAAATATGTTTTAATGTTTTACATTAAAATCAAATAAAATGTCAAACCCCATCAAAAGTAATTAAAAACTACATTTTAAAATGAATATAATTGCAAATTGCACTTCTCATTTAGTTTAACTTGATGCACTATAGTAACAAAATTAAAGCTGAAATAAAAGTGATAAAAAAGAAAAAAATAGTAAAAATTAAACAAACAACAAAAATACCAAAATTAAAATCTGCAACACAAACAGATATTATATATGTTAATTCAGTTTCTTCTGAGTTCTTCTGAGAACAATCATGACAGAGCAGCAAGGAATCATTTAGTTTTTTTCCAGCTGATTAACAATAAAAATACATTTTGACGAGTGGCGGCCGACAAAACTAAACACAACATTAGCGTGTGTTTGTGCGGACACTAATAACCGTCTTTTCGGTTATGATGTTCAGCTTTTAACACCTTGATCCTGACATAAAAGCATTAGCATGAGTCTGGGGGCGGGGCTAGACAGAAGATGGGGGCGTGGCCAGGAAAGCAGCGTGAAGCTGAAACAACACGCTAGAGCTCTGAGCAAACATTTTAATCTGAAACTGCATACAGTTACAACTAATTACCCTTCATTTAGCTCGACTGAAACACATCGCCCTGATTCAGTCATGATTTATGTTCACGCAGCACACGCCTTTATCTTAGGTTTATGAAACACAATGAATGCTGCAGGGCTATTTTTAACGCCGATTTAGTTTCTTCTCACCTCGGAAAGCTCAGATCTGACTTGTGATTTAATGTAACACTTCTCTTTTCCAGGGAACTTGACCGCTGTAATGCCCTGCAAAAGAGTGGAAGTGAATGAGTGATGTTCTGAACGTCTCTGAAACCAGACGAACAGGTTTATTACGTTCTACTCACAGCCTTGAAGTCCTGAACTTCCACGATCTTCACATCTCCAGCATCTGAATCATCTTCTACCTTTATATCGATGTTGCTGTAGTGAGCGCTGATGGCCTGTCCAGAGATACATGAACTTAAATTAAGTGAAAAAAACAAAAGAAAGCAAGAAAAATATCTGCATACGGGGTCAGAAAAATACAGGGCATTCGAGATCATTATTCTAGGTATTTGTTCTTCTTTTAAGAAAAAACTCTTAATTTTGGTGAAAACAAACAAGACTTAATATTTTTGGGGTTGCTTCTCTGGTAAATGTATCTTGATTTAAGAGTGTTGAATTTTTACTGGAAAATATAGACAAAAATATTAAATTAGAAAATCATTGCAGCGTGCATTGTTTGAAAAAATAAATGTAAACTCTGAAATAAACTATAATAAACAAATATTTAAGTATAAAATAATATTGTACAGATATATAAATAATAAAAGTATAAAAAATATTATACAGATATATATATATAAAATTAATAATTTTTTTGTTTAAATAAATAGCAATACAATATGTAAAATTATATTATTTAAATAATTTTTTGCGAATGTATAATAATAACTAAAACTAAAACTTAAGTAAAAATGAATAAAAACTACATAGACATGAACAAAACTGTGTGTGTGTGTGCGCTTAGAAACATTATACTAAAATGTATAGTTAGAATATAGTAAAATTTAAAAAAATCGTTTTCACATTTTAAAGTTTAAAATGAAAGAAAAATGTAAAAAAACACACAATTAATTAAAACAATCAATTTTCATTTTAATAATTTCTCATTTAGTTTTACGTGATGTACAATAGTAAATAAAACTGAAATAAAAATGATTAAAAACAGTATACCCCATTTAAAAAAAAAAAAAAAAATAAGTAAAACTACTAAAAACTGAACTAAATTTAAAAAATGAAATTGAAATAAAATAATGCTAATAATTATAATCAACGAATTAATTAAAGTAACATCTGCAACATACAAATATGACATATTTTAATCAAGTGGAAACAATGCAAAAAATAAAAATAAATCTGATCGTACGATCATGCACACTTGTCAAAAGGAGGAGTAAATTCATCCAAAGTAAAGTCATTTATTATAAATAGTGAGATTTTGTTTTAGGCTCACAGTATCAGCCTCTAACTCGTGCTGGTGCGGCGGTCCGGCGGGTGCAGCTCGTGTTTGTGTTGGGAAGCGATGCATGCTGATCTGTTTGCAGTGTTAACACACGCATGATTATAACCCAGCACACAGACCTCTTTGTTTGCCGTCTTTAACCTGCCGCATTTTTTATTTTTTCTCTGAAATACCAGAGGTGCCTGAAATCAATGCACACTGATGGCTGCAAATGCAGACTGCCTCGTTGAGCATTCCTGACACTTTGCCATTTAAAAATTCTCAAGCCGCTGCGCTTTAAATATCGACGCGTCTGCGCTCTTGCATCAGCGTGCATTGGAGAGCGAAACTGTGCGATTATGCAACGCGGAGTATTAAATATGTGCACTTTAAATATAGCAGTGTTGCAAAATCCCCCCCTGATGAATGCGCGCATGCAAATTAAACCCAAAACACTGAACAATTTGCTGCACATCAAGAACAAATAGTAAAATGTTTGCGTTATTACGCGGTTAACTCAGCCACTTTTACATTTTACTGCTCTGATTTGCTTTAAGCAGCTCAAGATTTGGTTTTCGTTGGTCGATTTTGATAAAAAGCGATCTTTTCGAGTTGCCGAAGCCAAACTGGTGCAACACTTACGTCTTTCTCGCTGACTTTCCACAAGTAAAAAGCTCCAATGCCTCCAAAAAGCAGCAGAACGGCGCCGGCGATGAAGGCTACGAGCGCCGTCTTCTTCACTCGCACAAACCCTCTGGGCTTCAAGCTACTGTAAGGCTTATCGAACACATACAGACATGAATCAAGCGATGTTAGACGCACATCGTGAAGTTTAGGGATGAAAATGCAAGCGTGGCGTACCTCAAAAGGAACTTTTTCTGATGTTTCCTCCATGGCGTTCGGGCTCCTACTGAAAGCAGAGCTTTGTGACTCGGTGGAGCTTCTCTCAGGTTTCTGTCATGTAGGTGAGAGGGAGGAAAAACCGGGGGGAAAATAAACAAGGTCCCGGAGAAACCCAAGCCTGGAATTCCTCTCCGGGGATTTTGTGTGGCCTGAGAAAACAGTGCTGACACACACGCTTCAGACTATTCATGCACAACTGACAGGCGAAAAGAGGCCTGCTTTACCTGAACTCACTGCTGTACATCTTTATTTTTCAATTCAACAAAAGCCAAGAAGGTTCTTGGGTTTTACTAGAGCCGAATCTGTATAGGGTCTCGTTTTAGGAGTTGTTTTCGTGACTTTTGCACTTTAGGATGACGGTAAACCGATTAAAGGTCTGGGAATCATGTCGTGCCACACAAATGAAGATTCTTTTAGATTTTAATCCAGCTTTTTTTTTTTTTTTTTTACTGGGAACATTTGTTAGCCTCATGCTTTTAACACTTTTCAAGATCGTGTGAGATGAACTAAATCTAAAACTAATAAAAAAATGTTTAACTTGAACTATATTAACAATAAAAAAATTGCAGAATAGAAATGAAACATAATAAAAATAATGTTTATATATATATATATATATATATATATATATATATAATAAATAATAAATATCATATTTGTATAATGTATAAATATTTTTATTTAATATTTCAGCTCACTGCCAATAAATTAGTTCAGCTTTTAATAAATAACATTTTTAATTAATTGTTAAAAGCATAATACAAGTATACAAATTAATAACGAAAGAGAAAAGCACCGTTTAGCACAAAAGTAATTTAGCGATTACTAAAATTGTAATTAAAACAAAAATTGGAAATATAAAAATAAAAACTTTGTCAAATTATTAACATAAATATATACATTTAATATACACATAATTTTGTCTACAAAGCTAATATTCAAGCGATTAAACAGAAGCTGAAATATTTTTGAGCTGAAACATTTTTGGTAACACTTTATTTAACGGTTACACCTTTTATTTGCTTATTAGCATGCATGTTACTAAGATATTAGAATATTTATTAGCGCTAATTAAGCACATATTAATGCCTTATACATGACCTTAATCTACATCCCTAGTCCTACCCAGTACCTAAACTAAACTACTAATTATTAATAAGCAACAAATTAAGAATTTGTTACCCATTTTTTCCTCATGTTTTCATTTATTAAAATAGCATTTCATTTCTTTCAAAGTAACAAGGTCACTAGTTTGATTGCAGCCGATAAAATGTAAATACGAAACTTGAAAAAAAGTAAACGTTACAAAAGTGGTAAAAATGACAATTCAGTTTGTTATATCATACCTCGCCGTGACTTATTTTATTTCTTACGTGTTCATTTCTTAAAGAGAAGCAACTTTGCTCAGTCCGAACAAATGTTCTAAAAAAGGTCCGCTTAAAAAAATGCTAACGTGTCACAGTTTGCTCCTCGTACATTTAACCTTTGAATATAATTAAAATTTTCGACAAATTGAAAAATATATATTCAGATGCCTTACGTTTTAACAGTTTTTCAGGTCACAAATTACGATCAAGAATGCAAAGCGTTGTAGATTGTACAATAACTTATTTTATTTCTCATAGTCACATTTCTTAAAAAGAAACTCGTGTAAGTAAACGTTATAAAAGTGTAACATTTATAGCTTTAAAAATGACATTTTGTGTGTTACAATGTGACCAAAAAGCGACCTGGTCTCTTGAAAATGTGCGCTTTTTATGCAAGTTTTGCGGCGGTTTCGAAGAGAAATGCCCACTGGGTGGAGCTAAAACACAGGTTCAATACGTGCACCCTGGCACGTTTTGAAACGTTGATGTAGTTATCAGAATCGAAATATATGGGGTCTGTCGCTACAAGTTAAAGCTATATAGTGTCGGAAATACGCCCTACACCAACTAATAGCGTTAACAAATGCAAACCTGATATAAAAACACATTTGTTGATACAACCGTGTCCTTTCAGCTTCCTTTTGATGAAGCAGGATTGAACAAGAACATCTCTGTACTCCTTTACTTCCTCTAGTGTTCATTTCTTTTGGAAACTGCAGCGATATGTACTCATTGGTACGTATTTCGCGGCCGCTTCCGCCGTGAGACCAGGTAGCAAAAAAGTGACAAACACAATCACATTATATTCATCCAAAAAACATGCTATGAAAAAAACAACAGGTAATATTGTTAAAAATATAATTTGTATATACAAAACATCGAAGGTAATATGTACAGCGGACTCCTGACGGTGAGGTCTCAGGCTTGCGTGAATCTGCCGGGGCTGTCCGTGGAGATGGGTTTGGTGGAGTGCGTGAAGACGTCGCTGTTCTCCGAGTCCCGTCTCCGCTGCGACTGCGGAGAGCAGATGTGAATGTAATCGTACGGACTCTGCTGGTCTTCTGTGAGGCTGTGCAGGGCCACGCTCCTGCTGTCGTAGTTGCTCCTCTGGAGCGTGGCGTGTGAGGACGGCCTCGTCCTCGAGAAGGTGGACAGGTGTCTGCTGGCGGTGCTCCCGCCGGTCCTGCTCGCGGACGGGCTCCAGCACCTGTCCGAGTGACCCAGGATCCTGCACTCGCTGGTGCAGGCCCACAGCCCTGAAGAAACACACTGCAGTCAGACACCAGCGCTACTAGTTAGCTACTAGTTACCGTCATAGTGCTTCTATTACGGGTTATGAAAGGGACCTACACTGAGAGTCCCAAACAACATTTCCTTATAATACGCTTTTATATTAGTGCTGTCAATCGGTTAAAAAATTCATTGCGTTAATCTCAGTCATGAAAATTAAAATGAACTAACTAACTAGTTAGTACAAGCTAGGAAACGGAACACTTCAGATCTCGGTCGGGTGTGAGACATATAATCCTTTTTATTCGTTTATTATTTTTTTATTCAGATACTATCATGACTGTTTCTAAATAAATGCAGCAAAACATTTTCTTGTGACTTTAAATGATTGTTTGTAATTTTCTATTATTTAATGCACCTAGCGGTGAGGAATTCATCTGCATTTTCGTTCAGACCAATGTGGCAAGAACAACAAGGGGGCGGGCAATATGCTAATGTTTCATAGTGATGTCATCACGAAACGCTAGGGTTACTTTTACAAAACGCCTCGCTTCAACGATTCAGAGTCGACCGTTTCTTTTGAGAGACAATAACTTTACACACTTTTCATTCACTTAGAGCTGTGTTACACATCGCATTCAAAACTTCATAATTGGGGGCACTTTAATAACAATAATAATAATAATAATAATTAGTTACTTCTTATGCAATTAAACGTAATACCGCGTATAGACTTAACATTTAACATCAAAATGCAAACTCTATCCTTAAATGCATGCTTTTGTGCTCTTCTCACTTTAAATACTTTGGTGAGTTAATAAGAATAACGGTAACGCTTTAATGCGCAACTCTCACTGTAAACTAGTTTAACTTAAATATTACTGGGATATTGGCTGTACTTAAAAAAAACACATATGCGACCCCGAAGCACAGAAGCGATCATCAGAAGCACCGCTATATTCGCAGCAATAGCCAACAATACATTGCATGGGTCAAAGTGATTGATTTTTCATTAGTTTATTAAGTAAGGATCTTGTTCCGTGAAAACATTTTGTAAATTTCCTACCACACATATATCAAAACTTCACTTGTGGTTAGTAATATGCATCGCTAGGAGAACTTTTACAGCTGATTTTCTCAATGTTTTGATTTGTTTACACCCCCAGATCTTTCAATAGTTGTACCTCGGCCAAATATCGTCCTATAAACAACCCAGACCTCAATGGAGAATTATTTATGACTTATTTATTCAGCTTTCAGGCCATGTATAAACCTCAAAAGAAAAAAACGCCCCTTTTATGCTGCAAGACATTACTCTAAAGTTTTTAATCAAACTTAACAACTGCCTTGCTAAGTATTAATAAGCATTAATTAGAAGTATTGTATATTTAGGTTAAGTATATTAAAGTTAGTAGTTAGTTAACAGAGAACTGGACTACAGTAGAATTATAAGAGTGTTTCATGTCTCTTCTTTTATCATTAACTTGTCGTAGGATTTAGAAAGTAATTAAATACTTTTTGGAGAAAGTAATTAATACAGTAATTCAATTACACTGTTGAACATGTAGTTAGTAACTAGTAAAGAATTACTTTTTTAGAGTAACTTACCCAACACTGACAGCCGCAATAAATTGCAATAGAGGTAATTTGACTTTTCTTTTCTGCCAATTGAGTTTAAATCTTGCAATTCAGATTTTTTTTATTTTTAATTGTCTCACAATTCAGACTTTTCTTGGATTGTGACATGCACTTTTTTAGTTTATATCTCATAATTGAAGATTATTGTCTTTCATATCCTGCGGTTTTCTTCTTCTTTTAACTTCTCTTCAGTTGTGTCGCGAGTCAGAATTGTGCGAAATAAACTCTAAATTGCAAGAAAAAGTTAACTTTCGTAGATCTGGAACAAGCATCTTCCCCGTTCTTCTCGTTGGACGTGAATCATGATATGCACGCCGCTCTATTATGTGTGATCGCTCGGGCTCTTTGTTTCCCACAGATTAGAGTTTAACAAGACTGCACTAGAAATGAATCAAAACTGACCTTGAAGTGAAGCGATCCAATCAGCGGCTTGTTAATCTGAGCACCTCTCTACTTTAACTTCGCCTCACTAATCCACACGACAAACCATGATCCGACTAAAAATAATTGCCCTGACAATCGTCTGCGTAAGAAGTCATGCTTCCAGAGACTCTGCGTCTTTGTTTCATTGCTGCACTTTTATCAAGAACACAAATGATCAGTTATGCAAGACTTGCTTTCTAACTCTATAAAGCTACAACCGTCTCCCCTCTCGTTAGTGTAAGACTTATATCAATACTCCCAATCCTCCAATTATTCTTTGTTTTGCTTTCAAGTAGTTTTGATATTTAACAAGATGATTTGCAAGCAGGTGTCTATCTATCTATCTATCTATATATATTTATATACAGTATATATATATATATATATATATATTTTTTTTTTTTAATGTAAACATACAAAGACTCATGCAAATATACAGTGTATATATATATATATATATATATATAAGTAATAATATAAGTCTATTGTTTACATTAAAATATATTAATATGTTTAGATAAATGTACATGCTAAAATAAATCTACAAATATATGTAATATAATATTTATTTAATTTATAATTTAAAAAATATGATGTTTATATAAAAATAAGCATGCGTATAATGTATTATTATGTTATAAAATGTGCATTATTTATTTGTAAAACCTATTAATATATTAATATAAAATTAAGCTTAATTAAAAGGTGCATTTTAATATATTATTTTGATTTATATAATAAAATATCGAATGAAAATAATAAAATAATTACTACTACTTCTACTTCTAAAAATGCTATTATTATTATTAGAATTCAGGACAAATATGTAATATATTTCCATTTTGTATACGCTTATAAATAATAGATTCTTACCTTTATATGAGGTGTAGTCTTTCTTGAGGCCTTCGCTGATGTCAGAATCGCTGTCATTAACATCGCTGTCTCCTTTCCCGCTGTCTTTGCCGCTGATCTGTGGGTCTCGGACCGCGATGGTCATCATGGAGTTTCCTTTCCACACCGTGATGGGTCGAGCGTTGTCTTTCCCGTAACCAGGCAAAGTGGAATATCCCTGTGAAAACACAAGGGCCGAAGGTCATCCTCTCGGCTCTTCTGGGAACGACAGTAAATGACGACTTTTCACTGTGTTCATAAACCACCGTTAAGCACACTTTCGTCTTTTTGGGGGGTGTACTGTACGCACATTGATGAAATAGATGTCTTTGAACGGTGCTTGTTTTATTTTTGCATCCTGTGCCAGGACAGCTTCGAATAAAAACAAGAATATTTTGTAAAACACCATTTTGCTTCTTCTAGCTATTCTGTAACACGTGAGACATGTGACCCCCGTCATCATTCACTAACAGTTTTCAGGACTTTTGGTTTGCACACCTCCTCCATCAATGCATTATACCTCTGTTTTTCAGGGCTTTCCACGATGAGATTTGTTTTTAAGACAGCATGTCAAGTTTAAAACCGACTGACCTGTTTTCTCTTTTATTTCTTTGCATCAGTGTCCCCTTTTGTTATTTAAATTATTCATTTGATTTTATTTTGGCATCAGACATTTTTTGGCTGTTGCATCACTTTTTTTATATTATTATTATTATTTTATATTTATTTATTTTATTTTAACAAAGTTTGTTTTGCAATTTTACACAGGCTGTCAAATTAAGCAGTTAATTTCAGTGTTATTTTAGCATAATTAATATTCTATTATAGTTTTATTTTTATTTGTAATTTATAAATAAACTAAATTTTAATTATTTTTTAACTCATTTTTTATGTCCGTGTGTGGGTGTATAAACTCATTTTTTATTTTTTTTTTAGCACAGTTAAAATAAACGTAAATGAGAGTTACAATGTGTTTCACATCTATCTTGTTGCGCTTAAAAAAACACTCGATTTCAAGTAACGAAAATGCTTTTTTATGACTTTATATTTGTTAACTATAATAACTCTTGTTCCCAATCATTCGGTTGCATATTTGCTCTTTTTGCTATTTCTTTTGGAGCGTCGCTTTCTTTGTTTGTCAATCTGCATTTTTTTTTACATAGTCTACATAAACACGAGATGCACATCTTTTCTCGAAGCATTGCGCAAAGTTAACATTTTAAAAGATGTTTTGTTCCATTCCTTTGCGTTCCACCTGCCCTGTTTGGCACCGGCCCGCGCATGTGCATCCGATGAACGCCATTAGCGTCAGTAGCGTTGCTTTTAGCGTTAGCGTTTTTCAATACGCTTCCTGTGCGAACAGCCGCTCGAACACACGGACGCAGAAAGAAACAGTCATCACTTACATCTATCTCCCCCGCCACGCTCCTATATTTGCTTTTGAAGGTCTGCGGGGTTTCGTTAAAAACTTCGGCCGTCGCCTGCACGCTGTTGTGTAGTTTCTCAGGCGTGCCGATGACGGTCGTGGAGTGAAACGCATGCGTGTCGAACACATTGGCGGTCTGGCTGGAGATCACCGACACGGCGTTGTGCTCTTTATCGTACGGAATATCCACCGCATCGGGAAGGCTAGCTTGTCTCTTCTGACCGTTTTTGCGACTTTTGCATAGTATGTACGATAAAATAGCCAAAAACAGCAGCGAGGAACTCGTCAAAGCCAAGATTAAAATAAGCGTCCATTGTTTCGGTTCGCCGTCCTCTCTTTCGTCGTAAAAGTTGCCGTTCGAGGGCGCGGACTCGGTTAGGGTGAAATGAATCGTGGCTGTCGAGGTTAGCGACGGGTGGCCGTTGTCGTTAACCGTCACCAGGACCTTCCATAAGTCGTACTCGTCGTAAGCGATTTTCCGGTTGATGTATATTTCCCCCGTATTCGGATCGATGGCGAAACCGAAATCGCCGCCGTCGTAGAGTTTGTACGTGAGCTCCGCGTTCAGAGCGGCGTCCGAATCTTTCGCCGCGATTCGGGTCACGATATAACCGGGCGGCGCGTCTCTGGGAAGCTGGATTTCGGCGGACCCGTTGACCAGCGGGGGTTGCGTTATCGAAGGCGCGTTGTCGTTCTGGTCGACCACGTTGATAATCAGCACGGCGTTGTTGTGAAGTTGAGGCCACCCTCGGTCGCTGGCCTGGACGCGAAGGTCGAGGCGCTTCGTGACCTCGTAATTGAAACTTTGCAAGGCGTAAACGTTCCCCGCTTGATTCATAATCGCGAACCTGGAGACGCTGTTGGTGTCCGAATCGAAAAGCTCGTAGGTTATCTCCCCGTTAAGCCCAGAATCCTGATCGCTGGCTAAAATCGTAGTGATGTAGGTACCCGGGAGTTGATTCTCCTCAATGAAGCCTTCGTATATCTTGGCGCTGAACGTCGGCGCGTTGTCGTTGACATCCGTAAGCCTTATAATGTAATGAGTTACCGTGCGTAACGGCGGTACACCGAAATCCTCCGCCACTACAGTCAAATTATACTCCGCGATCTTCTCTCTATCCAAAGGAGCCATGGTGACTATCGTGTAGCTGCCTTCGTACGCTCTTTTAAGCCTGAAATTTCCATGTCCGCCGTTCAGAGTGCAGCTCACTTGCCCGTTCGCTCCCGTGTCCTTGTCTTTGATGCTAATTAAAGCCACCAGGATGTCTGGACCTGTAGCTTCGCTAACATGTGCGACGCCATCTGTTACTGACGTGATAGACGTGATGATTATTTCAGGCGGGTTGTCGTTCACATCTCTGATGTTGACGATGATCTTGCACACCGAGGCCACGGGGTTGTGTCCTAAATCGCTGGCTTGCACGTCGATTTCATACGTGGTCTCGTCTTCGTAGTCCACAGGGCTTTGCAAAGTCAGATGTCCAGTTTTGTAATCCAGTTTAAACAGTTGCCTGATCTTGGTTGTGACCTGTTTGCCGAATTCGTAAACGACTTGTCCATTGAGACCCTCGTCCGGGTCGACGGCGTTTAAGTCCAGCAGCAGCGAATCAACAGGGGTGTCCTCCGGCACGTCCACGGAGTAATGGCTGTGGTCAAACAGCGGGCTGTTGTCGTTGGCGTCCTTCACTTTGACGGTGACGTTAGTGGCGCCGCTCTTCGCCGGATTCCCGCCGTCCGCCGCCACGAGTTTGAGCGCGAAAAAAGCGCGGGATTCGCGGTCGAGCTCTTTGACGAGCACCAGCTCCGCATATTTAACCCCGTCCACCCGCGTGATGACATCGAGGCTGAAGTGAGCGTTCTCGCTCAGCTGGTAGGTCTGGATGGAGTTAGAGCCCACGTCCGCGTCCTCGGCGGCGTCCAGCGCGACGCGCGTCCCGAGCGCCGCGCTCTCGGAGATCTCGACGGTGCAGTCGGTGCGCGGAAACACCGGTGAGTTGTCGTTGACGTCCAGCACCTCCACCTCGACGTGAAAGAGCTCGAACTGCTCGGCGGACACGAACGCGACGTCAAAAGTGATCACGCACCGCGGGTTGCGCTTGCAGATGCGTTCGCGGTCGACGCGCTCCTCCACCGTCAGCCTCCCGTCGCTTTCCCTGAATCGGATGAAGGAGCCGGTGGAGGGGCTCATGAGCTTAAACCTGATTCCCGGGAAAGTCCTGCGCGTTTTGTCCGGGGTCCACGTTACGTTGCTGGCTAGAGTTCCGATGACCGTCGGCGGCCGGACCTCCTCGTATATCTTATACCTCACCGTCCGTTCCTCAGAAACGACCTGTGACACCAGCGAGATGCATATCAGCGTGCCTCCAAATATCTGCGCGAGCGAGAGTCCTCGCTCCATCTTAGCGCACCTGCGCTCGGAGAGAGACGCGCCGCTCATCATCAGGTTCTCTGAACTGAAGCGCAAAGTCACTTGTTCCGCGCGCAGCTTCGTCTCCGACCCCTCCCGCGACAGACGCACGCGCCAATGACATTTACAGCGCGCGCGAATGCCCGGCACACCTCCGCGCGGGTCCGACGCACGCGGTATTCAACGCGTCGCGACGGATACGGAGAGAGCGTTCGGCAGCCCGACTCGGGCTTTGCGCGCGCGTGAGGGGAGGGCGGCAGGACAAAGAAAAGGACATTTCACTTGCTCTCTCCTGTTTGAGTGGACGGCAAATCAGTCTTTATACAAATCGCGACCAACGCGCTGGCTGAAATAAAAGCACGCTTCGTTCCCGTTAGGGGTGAAGTGTTTTTTTTTTTCAGGAGCGCGCGTATGAGCTTTAAAGGTCTGTCTGAGATTGAGGAGGGTGACGTGACATTTCTGTCCTCCGAAAATCATTTTCATCATTTGGATGAGCGGCACGTAACGCTGATTTCGTCCAGTGCATTGCAGCATTTTCAGCCGTGACCGTGCGCGCCGCGAAACACAGAGACGCGCGAGCTCGAGCGCGTGTGCTTGGGCCAGACTCCGCTGCGAAGCGCGTCCTGTGGAGGAACTCATCAGATCTCTTTCTAAACGTGCGTCTCCAGGGAACCTTGAAAACGCGCGACAGTTTTCCAAACTTGCAAGTCGAGCGCCTCCTGCTATTCATTTAAGGCCTCCCTCCATCTTCATTGATCCGGTCCTGCGGCGCCGCACCTCCCAAAATAGCCGAATCCCTTTAAAACCCCTTCTGAAAGTGCTTTCAGATTGTCTTATTATTATTTATGCGCGTCGAGTTTTCGCAGCCTCATTAATTGAGAGACTACAGGGAACGTGTGCTTTATAAAAATTAATTTGTCACACCGCGGGGCCTTAGAAATGAAAGTGAAACGTTGATTAAAAGTGGTGGTGGAGGAGGGTAAAAAAAGCACTTTCCCTCATTCTCACAATCTGTCTGCCTTCCTCCATCCGTCCATCTCTTATCAGGAATCTCTCAAAGCAGGAGGATAATGCATTCATCTTTAATCTGAATCCAGATCCTGCCCACCGGGGCGAGCGTCTCCAGGCGGCGGGCCGGTTCCGGCCAGCTGTTAGACTCATTGCAGCTAAATATTTCACGGATTTATCGTACGCACCTATCGAATTTATGATGATGTTTCGCCCGCATTTCTTCGGAAGTTCGGGGCAATCTTTTTGTGCTTTCAGATGAATCCGGGGAGCTGAAAAGAGGTTTTTGTGAGGGGGAGAAAAACGCTGCGCGACTGTTCGAGAGGAGATAGGGATTCAGGATTCATAGTCCGCTCACAGACATAATTCCATTTTTAATAGGATTCTGAATGCATTTGGTTTCAGGGGATGTCTTTTTGCATTTTCAAGTTTGCTAATCACATCCGTCTATGACATGCTTCGAGAAATGACGCGGCGCGGGGCTTCATAAAGGTTCGAAGCGGGGATGGAACGATTACACGCCTAGAGTTTGGCTGATTGGTCTTCTCCGGGGAGATGGTTTTGAGATTCCTCCTGGTGGCCTCTCTCTCCCGGGCCTTTCAGCGAACGGCGTCGAGATTTGCAGCAAATTTGGGAAAAACGCCACGAGGATGGTGTCCGCCAGTCTCTGACGATCACACTGAGAGAAAAGAGAGAGAGAGACGGAAGGAAAGCGCGTATCCGTGACCTTTGCCCTATCATCCGTTCCGTGTAAACATTCGGTTTAATTCACTGCAGGATCGGGATCGAGCGCCCCTTTCTCCTCAAGCGTTACCGAAAATGATTTTGCAAAGATGACTGAAATGGTTTATACCGTTTCAGTCGTTCTGCTTCAGAATTTCCCGCCGAATTCACTGCGTCACGCGCCGTCTCTGGTTGCGGTGAATGGGTGCCGTCAGAACGAGAGTCCAAACCTTTGCTTAGAGCCGTTTCGGATCACAAACCGAGCTTGATCTGATTCAGGAACTCTCATTATGGATTATTGCTATTTTGAAGCAGCCTCGATTTTTATATTTCTTTATAAAAAATCACCATAAAATATATATCATTATATTATATAGCTTTCTTTTTTATTCTAAATTTTTGCTGTTTTTTATATTTAGTAAATTAAGCTAAAATAAATATAAATTTTGTTTTTATTAATTTTATTTATTTTAATTTTATTAATTTTTATTTATTTTTTAATTTGTTTTTGTCATTAGGAATTTAAAAAAATATATATATATATTTTTGTTAATGTTCATATAACAGTAGCATTTTATTTCAGCTTTATTTTGAACCGACATGGTTTCAATGGCAGAGATAACATTATCGATTAAGTTAAAATCACCTTAATGCTGAATTAGCTTTTGGCTGTGGATTATTGTGATGTTTTTATCAGACTCTCGTTCCGACGGCACCCATTCACACCCATTTGTGACGAAGAAGGATGAAGTGTTCTGCCTCACGTGTGGACCCTCATTCATTTCTATAGACGTCCAAACGACAAAACAAAAGTAAATGTTCTTTTCTGGGTGAGCTATTCCTCAAAGCCATGCATCTGCGGCGCCATCATATCAAATTATACAGTCTATTTAGGATTTATTAGCTTCTTTTGTATGATGCTGACATATTTTGTTGCTCGTTCGTACTTCATCCAGCTACCGCCTTCCCACAATGCTTCATTTCTGATTATTTTCCTGCAGGCGCTCTTTCTCTTCTTGGCCGTCTTCCATTAGCACTAGCCTCACTGTCATCCAATACAGCCTGTGTTCATCTGGGACAAACACCTACAAAACATCAAGAAAAGAAAATCCAACCAAAGCTTTATTTCATGACCTGAATTAAGCGTGCGTTTCAGTCGTGTGTCTTCTGCATCTTTCAGAATCGACCTTCAGTACATCGCCGCATGCCTTTATATATCATGCATTATGAGATATTTTGAATGCATCGATTAATTCATCGCATAATGCATCGTGTGAAGTCATGAAAAAAGTCTAAGGCGTTTAAATGCATCTGCAAACATTATAACTTTTATTATAAATATATAAAGCATTATTATGTACAGTATGAATGCAGTATGTGGTTAAGCTTGAAGCGTTACTGTGTAGTTTTTAATTAACCTTTGTTAATGTTATAATTAAGTAAAATAAAAAATTCAGTTTGTTTTTATTAATATAAAACAATATTAAATGTATGTTGCGACTGATTAACAAAATAAAAATTAAACAGGTATTTTATAATATAAAATATTTTGTCGCATATAGTATGTAAAATAAAAGATTAATAAATGCTGTATAACTGTTTTTAATTGTTAGTTTTTTGAATTAATGTTTACAATTGAAACCTTATTGTAAAGCGGTACCACCTTAGCAATTAAAAAAAGAAAAAACGTTTTTTTAGCAAAAATCCTGTATGTTTATTCGTTAATAAAAAGCTCTATTTTACAACTGACAAGATATTATACTCGCGTAGTAAAAATAAAAAGCATTTATCATTAAAATACATGTAGATCTACATGCCTGTATATTATTTTCTTTCAAATCTTAAAAATATTTTACAATAACATACCTACACCATCATGTAGCAAAAATGCGTATGAAAATGTGTAATAAAATTAACAAAATTAAAATTAAATTAATTTTACAATAATAAAATAACTACATCATTGTTTTTTTTAGTTTTTTACAATTTTAAACTATTTTTTTTACAATTTTAAACTATTTATTTTTTACAATGAAATACATTTGCTTGCGTTTTTAATATAATTTATAAATACGTATTTATATATCAAATCTAAAATAAAAATGACTTTTAAAATGTAATAGAATGTTGATCAAATAAACCGTATTAATTTAAAAAAGCAATATTTTGTAGATAGATCGATAGCTGTAGTTGCATCGATAAAATAATTACATTTGCTTGCGTTTTAAAAAGTATATACCACGAGTTCTTTGCTACAGTGTAGTTAGTCAAAGCTCGCGCCGCCGCATGTTACATGCTTCCTGACTCTCCCAGTTTAAATTGATCTTTTTTGTAATACTGAATAAATATTTATACAGCTGAACTGTGCTGGATGTGAACTAGATTGTGGGTTTGATTTGGAGTCGGATGTTTGGGGCGTTTGAGGCTCAGCGGGGGCTTTTCTCTCTAACTTGAGGAATTCTTGAAGCGTCGACTGGAGACGTCTCTGGCAAACATTGGCCCTCAGTTCCCCCCGATCCCAGGTGTGCGTCGCTCTCAGGTGCGCCGTCAAACCTTCCTCTCGTAAGCCTCTGGAAGCCTCTGCTTATTAAAAGAAAGATCAAAGCGAATCAATCCTCTGTTGTGTGAGAAGAGGGAAAGAATCAGCGTGCAGAAGTTTCAAAGGCTGCTGCACAGGTTAAATCTCTCGAGGAACGCGCCTGATAATTTATTGGAGACAATAAAGACACTGAATATTTCACTTAGACCTCGTGTTCTCCTTGTTTCGTGAAGCCCAAGGTGTCCTAGAGATGTCAGGAAAGATGTATGATCTGAGGATATCCGAGAGAGCAGATGGAGGATTCTCTGTCTCTGTTCATTCAGACTCCACTTCATCACGCCATATCATATCATATCACATCATATCATATCATATCACATCATATCATATCAAATCATATCATATCATATCATATCATATCATATCATATCATATCATATCATATCATATCATATCATATCATATCATATCATATCATATCATATCATATCATATCATATCATATCATATCATATCATATCATATCATATCATATCATATCACATCATATCATATCATATCATATCATATCATATCATATCATATCATATCATATCATATCATATCATATCATATCATATCATATCATATCACATCATATCATATCATATCATATCATATCATATCATATCATATCATATCATATCATATCAAATCATTTCATATCATATCATATCATATCATTTCATTTCAAATCATATCATTTCATATCATATCATATCATATCAAATCATATCATATCATATCATATCATATCATATCATTTCATTTCATTTCATATCATATCATATCATATCATATATCATATCATATCATATCATATCATTTCATATAATATCATATAATATCATTTCATATAATATATCATATCATATATCATATCATATCATATCATATAATTATCAAATCATATCATTTCATATCATATCATATCATATATCATATCATATCATATCATATCATATATCATATCATATCATATCATATCATATATAATTTCATTTCATATCATATCATATCATATCATATCATATTCATATCATATCATTTCATATCATTTCAATTCATATCATTTCATATCATATCATATTATATATCATATATCATATCATATTATATCATTTCATATATCATATCATATCATATCATATCATATCATATCATATTTCATATAATATAATATCATATCATATCATATATCATATCATATCATATCATATCATTTCATATAATATCATATCATATCATATCATATCATATCATATATCATATCATATCATATCATATCATATCATATCATATTTCATATAATATCATATCATATCATATCATATCATATCATATATCATTTCATATAATATCATATCATATATCATATCGTATCAAATCATATCATATCATATTCATATCATATCATATCATATCATATCATATATCATATCATATCATATCATATATCATTTCATATATATATCATATCATATCATATCATATCATATCATATCATATCATATCATTTCATATCATATCATATCATATCATATCATATCATATCATATCATATCAAATTCAAATATCAAATCAAATATTTATTTGTCACATACATATACATATCATATCATATGCATATATGTTTTTTTATCACACACCAGCATCAAAACCCTGGAATAATTAAGATTTTAGTCTCTTATTCTGACCGAGGCTGCATTTATTTGATGAAAAATTGAAAATATATTTTTTTCTATGTGCTGTCAAATGATTAATCACGATTAATTACATCCAAAATAAAAGTTTTTGTTTACATAATATATGCATGCGTACTGTGTATATAAATACAAGCACATACATGTAGATACGCTAGAAAAATGTTGTTTATATATTAAATATATATGATTATATAACAATATAAATATATAAATGTATATATATGTAATTATTTCAAAAAAAATATACTATGTTTACTAAAATACATACATAAAACACAGTACACACACACATATATTATGTAAACAAAAACCTCTATTTTGGATGTGAGTATATTTAGATCGATATTTGCATTTAATTCAATTTATTAATATATGCTGTATGCTATATATACAAGTTTTGTTTACATAATATATGTGTGTGTACTGTGCATGTTATTTTTATACATAAATACAACCACATGCATATACATATCTAAGAATTTTTTTATATATTTTAAAAGTATTTTTATTTAATATAAATAATCTTAATATAAATATATACATGTATATATTTCCTAAATAAATGCTGTATGTGTGTGTATTTCTATAAACATAATAAATACACACACACATATTATGTAAACAAAAACTTTTATTTTGGATGCAATTAATCGTGATTAATCATAAGACAGCGCTAATTCTGAAATGTCGTTTAAAAATAATAATATTAATAATAATAATACATCTTTAAAAAGTATTAGATTTGTTGGCAGTTTTTGGACACAGGATTTGCATCAATTTATTCTCATAAAAAAATAGGATTTGCTTGAAAAAAATCCTGGAAATTGCAAACATTAAATGAATTCATAATAGTAATTATTATTATTATTATTATTATTAATAATAATAATATTAATATTATTATTATTATATTTCTTGTTAAAAAAATTTACTGTATGTACTAAAATAACACAATTTCTATTTGAAAAATGATTTAGACATGTTTAGATTTTTGTATAGTGTTTTATTTTTTTGCAGCTGCAGAATTATGGAAAAATATGCAATAAAATTTCAATTAAAACCGCAATAAAAATTTATATCAACTATACAGGCATATTTTAAAAATAATAAAAATGACAAAGACAATATATACATATGTATAAATAATATAGAAATATATTAAAAATGAACCAAAACTTAAATAATAAATAATTAAAATGCACTCCATTTAAGATACATTTAAATAACAATTAAGATTTTTTTTTAAACGTACATTTTATACGCATTTCAATTCAAAAGTCAAAATTACTGAAATTTTAAATTAAAATTTTAAGTGGGTCTATAGTAACTCAGCCGCTTTCTGTGAGGCTCTGAAGTCACCCGGAGGAGGAGGAGAGGCAGGTTAAAGCGCGTAATTCGCTTTGGCTGAGCAGAAATCCTTCCCATCCGCCCCAAAAACCTTTGAACTGCACGAAACAATTCATCGTCCTCTCTCTGCTCCACTAACGCACTTACACTATTAAACATTTCACGGCGTTCCCTCACCGCTCCTGACAGATCCGAGCGCCGCTATCCGTCCAGATTCACGCAACATATCGAAAAGCACAGGCTGCCAGACATCAGTCATAAAGCACCAATCCAAATCTGGGTAAGCGGAATGAGACGAAATGATTAAATATGGATTAATAATCAGAAAGCACACAGACAGAGGATGAATATGACTCTAAATATGCATCAAAGGAGCCGTGTTAGTGAATATTAATGAAAGACAAGCCCTCGGCTCTCTGGAAACTCTGGGAAAAAAAACCCCAACAAATCAAACACTGAGACAAATACTATATTTTCCCGTTTAATAATTTTTGCATGGCGGAAGAAAACAGCCCTCTTTATCATTCAGCGCGACATCCGCTCGGAATATAAATGAGGTGCTTTGGGTTTCTTAACATTCAAAGTGGTAAACAGCAAAACCCAATAAAAATCAGCCCAACATTAAGTCGAGCTTTTATGCATGATGTCACACACGTGAGTCTGGTCTCAGTACAGCATCTGAAGAAGACGTCCGGACCCTAGCGAGCTCCCTACGTAGGGAACATCTGATTTAGAGCACTGGTTTCGGTATCTGGGCCGTCCTCATACTCTGCAAACAATGAAGAAAACATCTAGAGTTAAACGGTGCACTTTTAATTCAGTGCAACTATTCTCTTTGACAAGAAATGCAAGCATACTAATAATGCATTTTTATTTTTTTGTTCATTATTTCAGATAGATATTTCAGTCATTGCAGTTCCTATGTATGACAGCGATTTTTTAAAAAATAATTCATAATTTATAATAATTTATAATGATATTATAATATTATTAAAAATATATTTTTGTTTTAATTTTAGTAATTTCTTTGCCTGTGTGCGCCATTTTTTTACTTTTTTTATCTGAATGTTTGATTTTTATCATTTCTGTTTTACATTTAATTTAAGTTAAAAGAGATGGTTCTTTATGGCGTTGTAATAGTATTTTATGAGTGTAAATTAAAATGCAGATTTCTTCAGTGCACGTTTGGCATTTGCAAAATTAAATTGCTGGTAAATTTCACAAATAGCAACAAAGAAATGGCAAATAGTTTTTGTTTGCATATATGTCTGTGTACCGTGTATATTTATTATCAATATATAAATACACACACATACAGCATATATTTAAAAATATAAACATGAATATATTTATAGTCTTTGTATTAATTAACATATTTATGTAATATATGAATATATTTATAGTCTAATTTTACATTTTTTATATTATGAATTTTTGTTTTAATTTTAATAATTTCTCTGTGCATTTTAGCCATTTTATTAGTTTTCTTAATTTGAATGTTTTATTTTTTTCTGTTTTTAATTGAATTTAAGTTAAAATTCTATTCATTATTTTGTGTCTTTTTATTTTTAATTAGTAATTTTTTTATTTTATTTTATTATTATTATTATTATTATTATTTAATTTTAGCTGAAGTTTTAGCGTTTTTTTGTATTGTCATTATAGTTTTTTTATTATTTTGAATAATTCATTAATAGATTTTTTGTTTTCAATTACATTTTTGCAAACCTTTTATTGTGTTTTTGCAATTTTTACTGTAATTTTCAAATACGGTTTTTGCAAATTTCTCAGCGTTATTTCATTTCAAGCCGTGCAACTATTTATGTATCTCTTTATTGTTTATTATAACGTCCCTGATCACTCCAGCCACTGTTGCTTCTCGCTTCATCATCGTCTGTTTCTATTCATTCAGTGCCATTTACAGTGCTGCCGCCCATCGTGTGTCCTGAAACAAGAGGAGATTTGGAAAAAACGGCAATACATAGTTTGCTTTTGGAACATCCTTCATGCTTACGACGCATTAAAAACAATGCCTATGTAGGCAGCCCCTAAAAATAAAGATTCTGCCTTGGCATCTATGACGAACCTTTAACACCAGTTTCCAAAAATGGTTCTTTTGGCGACACGAACATGACATCACTTGCGTATTTTGAAGAGTGCTTGTAAAAAAAAAAGCCTGGTAGATGTCACCCAAGCTACGACAATAATAAATAATAAAGAAAGGAACGAATCCGAATGCTGAATCCAGACCAAACCCATTTGTACGGCAGAGTCGTCACGTACCAAATGATTGGAGCGCGAGCGGCCGGATTTAATTGACCTGGCGCAAGATGGAAGGAAACGGGCTCGATCCCGCTGAAGAAGAAAATAGGCACATTCGCTGGATGTGTCAGAATTGACAGACACCAGATTGCCGGCATTATTCTGAGGCGCGTCCTGATTGGCTGCTTCCGAGCCCAATTCCAGCATTAGGAACGAGGATTTTGAAAAGAATTCTCGAGGGTCCAAATTACAGGGCATGAAAACAAACCAGCGCTCACTCACACACACACACACACACACACACACACACACACACTCACACACACACACACACACACACACACACACTCACACACACACACACACACACACACACACACACACACACACACACACACACACACTCACACTCACACACACACACTCACACACACACACACTCACACACACACACACACACACACACACACACACACACACACACACACACACACACACACACACACACACACACACACACACTCACACACACACTCACACACACACACACACACACACACACACACACACACACACACACACACACACACACACACACACACACACACACACACACACACACACACACACACACACACACACTCACACACACACACACACACACACACACACACACACACACACACACACACACACACACACACACACACACACACACACACACACACACACACACACACACACACACACACACACACACACACACACACACACACACACACACACACACACACACACACACACACACACACACACACACACACACACACACACACACACACACACACACACACACACACACACACACACACACACACACACACACACACACACACACACACACACACACACACACACACACACACACACACACACACACACACACACACACACACACACACACACACACACACACACACACACACACACACACACACACACACACACACACACACACACACACACACACACACACACACACACACACACACTCACACACACACACACACACACACACACACACACACACACTCTCTCTCTCACACAATACCGCTGATGAACCGGCGAGATAGATGTACTTCTTCCAGGCAGATTTCCTTCATATTCTTGAGGTTTCCGCTCCGGACCTCCAGCAGCTTCTGGCCTGAGAGACACAGACTCATCTGTAAATGAAGTCGCTCGAACCGGGAGATACGCTCTTAAAAACAAAGAGCCCGAATAACCTTCACGAAAGCGCTTCTGTGTTGCAAAAGACGTTTTTTCGGATTATAATAAAAGATTACAGTGGCGTTGTAATAGTATTTTATGAGTGTAAATTAATGCAGATTTCTTCAGTGCACGTCTGGCATTAGCAAAATTAAATTGCTGGTAAATTTCACAAATAGCAACAAAGAAATGGCAATTAAGTTTTTGTTTTTTGTTTATATATATATATATATATATATATATATATATATATATATATATATATATATATATATAAATACACACACATACAGCATATAAAATAATATAAAATATATGCATTAATATATTTATATTTTACATTACATATAAATATATTTAATATATAAACATGGCATTTGTTTTTGTTTTTAAATATGTACATGCACGTGTTTATTCATACAGTAGAGTACGTGAATAAAATCAGATGTGTTTAATGTCATTTAATTGTTTGACAGCACTAATCTGAACCAAACATTTATTTTCTTATTACAAAACGCACTTTAATAATGTTCACTGTTCACGTTCACAAATTTAAGATGATTTTTTTAATTTAGGGGATTTTTGCAAGAAAACTATTTCAGTTTCCCTGCTTTAAAGTTTCGCCTTTAACTCGATGCATTATTCAGCGTTTCTTTGCAATTTGCAAAAAATTGCAGCACAGCTTCGGCCTGCATTTCTACGTCGGAAATGTTCGCGCTTGTACGAAGCATTTGCGAATAAAGACCACTCGAAAATTCGAAATTATTTGCCATTTCTTTGTAGCTATTTGTGAAGTCAGCGTTTCCGCGAATTTTTTTTAATAAGATAATACCGTGAATAATTCAATGCCACTTGAAAGCAAGTGATTCGATTTATTAACGCTCCTTTGTCGAAAACGGCACACGTCAATGAATACGTTTTTTTTTTTTTTTTTTGCGCTCGGCTCTGGAAGCAGATCGGAGAGCGACGCGTGGCTCTTCAGCGAAGCTGGCGGCCCATCGCTTCTGGGCTTTGCCTGTCCGCATAAAGACTTGACGGCTCG
This sequence comes from Puntigrus tetrazona, assembly GCF_018831695.1. NCBI lineage: Eukaryota > Metazoa > Chordata > Actinopteri > Cypriniformes > Cyprinidae > Puntigrus > Puntigrus tetrazona. The sequence goes on from NW_025047847.1 coordinate 196,110, forward strand.
CAGCACCCGTGTGGAAAGAAAACGTGCTCCGTGCAATGTAGCAATTTTAAGGAGGATCACTATGGCCCCTTTCACAGTCCTGATAGCGGCTCAGAAGCAAAATGACAGGCCAATGAAGAATTTATTTGAAATCTCACCAGGAACCGAGAGGCTTGCCGAACAGAGTATATTAGAGCGGCGGAGACAGGGTTTCAATGCATGGGGCTTCAAATTACTTCTGATGCTTGAAAAGAGGTGCCGCTGAATAAAATTGGCCAGGAAATGGCTATGAAGATCTATAATTTGATTCTTTATTATATGTGTGTGTGCGTGTGTGTTCAGTAAAAGCTAAACAGGCTGGTTTCCTCAATGCTCAGAGCTAGAAACACTCTGTATGGACAGAACGGCCAAATGCATTCGGCAAAATTTGCATTATATAAGACTGTTGCGATGCACTCGACTCGACGCACAACATCCAGCGCGAAAAATGAACGGGATGTTTGGTTTGATCTCACTCGAGGCAATGTTTATTATGCACGGGAATAGAGGAATAGTTCACCCGCAAAACGAAACTATTCATTTCGTCACATTCGGAAAAGCGTAGCATTGCGTCAGTGTCTCTCAGTGAATGGGTGCCGTCAGAATGAGAGTCCGCACAGCTGATAAAAACATCACAATAATCCACAGCGCTCCAGTTAATGTCTTGAAAATGATTTATGGAGAATAAATGGGATTTTAATTTTAATTAATGTCAACGTTACCCAAAACCGTTTTTATTAATTAAAACGAAGCTGAAATAACGTTAAAAATATAAATATTATATAAAGGACCTAGACCTTAATGAATATTAATTGCTAAATATATTTTATTATTTCTTAAATGACTACAACTAAAATAAAAATAAATGAAATGCGATTAAATAAAAGTAATATTTGAATTTAAGGTATAGTGAAATCATTTGAGAAGTGAAACGTTTTTCGAGAAAAATATTACAGGCGAAATAAAAAATGTAAATTAAAAAATAAAGTCCAATTCGAAATGCATAACAATGCATAAGAATAAAAACTGCACAGATCAAGTAGCGTTTACCAAACGGCTCTAAGCTAATCTGTGGCTGGATTTTGACGGATTTGTTTCTTCTGTCTTCTCCGGATGTTAACTGAAGGACTGGAGCGCTGTGGATCATTGTGATGTTTTGATCAGGCTCTCATTCTGACGGCACCCATTCACCGCAGAGCATCCATCGCTGGTGAAGAAACAAGCTTATCCACATCTCGAATGGCCCGAGGATAAGCAGCAAAGCTTCGTTTTTTAAAACGGTTCATGTGACAACACTGTGTAGCCGTTGAAGTGGAAAAGACGCAAACGCTGTTTTTAAGGAAAAGCAGCTATGTGGAGAGCGGCACGAACGCGGCTCTCTTTCACGTTAGTGTGTTTCTTGGAGGGCTGCTAAGATCGCACGGGGGAAGCATGAATATCAGAAAGAAGGCTTTGTTCTGCTGGGAATGACCAGAGCGCTCATGCAGAGAGTTCAGCTCACTTTGAGCAGATTGAAAATATAATCACTCTCAGAAATGTGTCTGGTGGATATCAGCGGACGGAGTGAGTGCTGAATGAACAAAAAGATGAGAAATGAAGAGAAAACCAGAGGCAGAGAGCGAGCGGGCGGACTGATGAGGCTTGACAGAACAACATCTCTCCCGCTCGCCGCTTGACAACACGACCTCCTCGACACCAGAGGTCACGGCCGTGATGGAAAGAGGCTGCGTTACGAAAGAAAGATAAAACGTATGCGTCTTTTAAACACCGATTCACGAATCTTTTGTGACTTGAGCAAACGGGGCTTCGTTGTGTCGTAGCTTTTCTCGAAACGAAGGCGAACCCAGCCTAAATATGTACCTCTGCTGTTTTTATGCGCCACGCTGTGCGTTTCCCGGCGGTTTCGAAGAGAAATGCCCACTGGGTGGCGCTAAAAAACACGGGTTCAATACGTGCACCCTGGCACGTTTTTATAACCTTGATATAGTTATCAGAATCGAAATATATGGGGTCTGTCGCTACAAGTTAAAGCTATATAGTGTCGGAAATACGCCCTACACCAACTAATAGCGTTAACAAATGCAAACCTGATATAAAAACACACTTGCTGATACAACCGTGTCCTTTCAGCTTCCTTTCACACAGATTCGAACCGTTTTGTCGAAGCTTGGTTTGAACGAGAACATCTCTGCACTCCTCGAGCAAACCTAGCACATAGATATGAAGCTAGATATGCATCTATCCCGGCTTATTAATGTTGTTTTGAAGCCCTAACATGAAAAAATGACGCTTTGTTAATTGCTTCTAGTGTTGTGCCGCGATATGCACTTGTCGGCAGAGACGGAAAGAGTGCTGAGTAAAAGTACCGTTACCTTCCAAAAAGTACCAAAAAAACTGCTTGAGTAAGAGTGAAAAAGCAGTACTCGAGAGTATTGAGAAAAAAAACACTGTGCATCCTGTAATTCAAGAAGAATATTGAAGAAATATATATCATCCAGTAGTTTTAATCAGTGAAAACAGCACTGAAATAGTATTCAGCTGAAGCAAAGACGAAACTTATTCTCAGTATTCTTCAATACGGTTAGAATAAATAGCATGCTGTTGAACGTGGGATATTATTTTTTGCCCGTTGAAGCTCAGCATCAAACGCATGCTGATACGAGTTCAAATGAAAGACCGTTCTTTTGCAACAAAGCGATAAGAATAAACTTGAGCGTTCATGTTACGATTTTAATATAAATGCACTCTGGTCTAGAAGGATGGCATCATTACACACCTTTTACGCTGTAAAATGCAATTTGAATATCAATCAATCAATCATTTTTATTTATATAGCGCTTTTAACAACACAGGTTGCATCAAAGCACTGTACAGTATAATAGAAAAATGCATGGAATTGTGTAGAATACGTACACTCTCTTGTATAGAAAATTGTTTACTCTCTATCCAATGAATTAAAATGAAATGAAATAAGCGAGTAACGACCACAAACAGGGGGGAAATTACCGATACGTCACTTGAAATGTCCTCAGGTGAAAGCAAAAGTGCACAATTTTTGTACAATTACTGATTAATAACTACGTTATTACCGTAACGTGAGTAATTGTGATTCGTTACTTCACACCTCTGCTTGTCGTGTCTCAATAAAAAGCGCGCCAAAGACATTACATCAAGAGATTAGAGATGATAAAACATTTTTTACATCGACAACACTGTAAGAAATTGTCTAAAAATCCCACAATGTATCTATCTTTCAAAAGATATCTTTAATCTTTGCTTCTCTTCCAGGAAAGATTGCTAAATTTCACCAGCAAGTATTCTTTCCGTCACAACCCTTCTCCGCATAAAACGCTTTCATGCAAAAAAATGTCTAATTTCTTAAAGGAATAAAGAGTTATTTTTGCACAGGCGGTTTGCAGGGAACTCCTATTTTGCTCTGGATCTTTTTTTCAACGAGCGCTTAAAGCCATTCTAATAAATAATACCTTCTGATGACGGGATTGAAATATTCACTTGCTCTCGCACCGATAAAAAAGTATTAGGCAGATTGTGCGATCGAAACATTAAAGAAAAAAATTCTAAATATCTAATATTACCTGGCAAGCGGGTTTTAAAGCTGCGTTTCAAAATGCATCACAAAATTTAATGATGAAATTTTGTTTGTGAATGATGTTTGTGAAATGCGCTTATTCACACGAATGTAAAATAACTTTCATATAATAAACACGTCCTTGCAAAATGCACAGCAAAGTGTGATGTATTTTTTATTACAAAATGAAGACTTATTTTTAATTGATGAAATTAGGTTTGTTTGAAGATCGCGTCGCTTTGATCAATGTTTTTAACTGATCTAATGCAGTTTTGTGCAATACA
>NW_025047847.1:205000-212500 GCF_018831695.1 Puntigrus tetrazona
CGCGCGGAGGAAGAAGAGCGTTCAATCACACGTTACACCGACTGAGTTACGAACAACCCATTGATACCATATACATATAAAATGTATTCCTTCGTTCTTTCTGTCTGTGTGAATATATCCAAAGCTGATCTGACGTACAGTACGGCTAGAAAGGACAGTTTACGGAACAGAATTATGGAGAATCAATAAATGATAACAAATTGCGTGAATGATATCCCCAAAATCCCAAAATCAAAACAAAACGGCGAATAATATTTAGCATCTAGCATTAGAATTGCATTGCGTTGTTTTAACAACTTCATGTTCCCATTATATAAGGCAAAAATTAAATTGTCAAGTAAAATAAATCAATGCAGCCTATATATTCAAAAGTATTCATACCCCTCCATTTTATTCACGTTATGTTGCTGCCTTTTGTTAAACAGTTTTAAATAGCTTTTTTCCCTACACCAAACTAACAACATGACATCTCTATCTATCTGTCTATCTATCTATCTATCTATCTATCTATCTATCTATCTATCTATCTATCTATCTATCTGTCTGTCTATCTATCTATCTATGCATCGTTCTGTCTGATGATAAGAAACCCATAAAGGTACTTCATACTCATGAATAAGCCACTATATCAAACAGAGAGACAGACGGATGGACAGATAGATGGATGGCACACTAGAAGACATAGAGAACATCACTGTAAACACTGTACACACAGTATACACAAAGAGGAGAGCAAGCAAGCTCATAAGAGATTATTAACTCTCCAGCATCTCCTCTCACATCTCCGTCCAAACAAAGGCCGAGTCGTCCCCTCTGTTTCTATTGCCATCTACTGGTGTCCCAGGAGTATTTCTGCAATGACATCATTCACGCTGGATCTGTTGTAATGCAGAGCACATCCTGCTAAACGCCACAACCATTTTCTCACATTGCGAGGAGCGATCGACTCGCTTCTGTAAACGGTCAGACGGATTCGACGCTAGTCTGTTATTTCCGAAAGACATTTATGTTCACAGCTGTCTGGCACCGACGTGGTAAACGCGGCCGTAAAATGAGCGCATCCCGCGAAAGGAGAAGATCTGACAGTGACGTGCATTGCTGGAAAACCTTAAAACTGCAGATTTCATTGTGCTCTCAAACTTCATGCGCACAACTCTGGCCTGCAGCAATTAGGTCAGCAGCAATAGGCGTATTTTTGTCAATTGCAAATGTTTGTGAAAGATTCGGTTTCTTTACCTTTAGGTGGTGAAAGGCAATTTGAAGGCATGAAATCTAGCCTGCATAATGGGATTAAAGCGTTCAGTCGGATGTTTTGCAACTATGGGTTTCGGGTTTCAAAGCCGCCCGCATTTCCATATTCATAAGGAACATAGGATTATTCAAATTTCTTCAGTAAATCGGAAGTAATTTGCGACATGACAATTTGACTTACACTTTTATTAAGACCGGTTGCCAGCGTATTGGTCATGTCGCGTGTTCGGGGGACAGGTGAGTTCACATATTCTGGGAAACAATTTCCACTCTGTTCTCCAAAATAATGAAATGATGTAAATCTCGGGCTTTCAGGAATGCATACTGAAGAGACGATACAGCTAATGCTTCAAACATATACATGATGCTCTTCTCTTCTACAGCGTCCTGTGGTTCATCAACATCATCATCATCATCACAGGTAAAAATCATTCAGTACAAGGCCACTAAGCACGCAAAGTGAATACTGAGAATAAACGCCAATCCCAAAATCCAAACAAAACAGCAAACAATGTTTAGCATCTTGCATTAGAATTGCATTGCATTGTTTCGGCAGCTTTATGTTCCCATTGTAATAATGCAAAAATTAAATCGTCAAGTAAAATGAATCAATACAGCATATATATTCAAAAGTATTCATACCCCTCCATTTTATTCACGTTATCTTGCTGCCTTATGTTAAACAGTTTCAAATAGCTACACCAAACTAACAACGTGACAACAGATTAGTCTTATTTCGTCTTATTTGTCTGATGCTTTGCTCATAAATAGCCAATTATCTTCCACTCTTCACCTCTCGAGCTCTGTCAGGATCTTGAGGGCAGACGCACACGTTCAGACATATTTTGATTGGGTTCAATCCCAAGCTGCGGCTGTTCAAGGGCGTTCAAGGAGCTGCCTATAAGCTACTCTTGCTGTGTGTTTTGGGTTTTCTTTAAGGCTATCTCTATATTTTGTTTCTTCTCCTCTGACGAGTCCCTCGGTCCCTGACTCTGAAAAACAGCCCCGCAGCATGAGGCTGCTGCTGAACACTTTTGGGATGTTAGCAGGTGATGAGCAGAGCTGCTTTCCTTCGAACATGATGCTTAGCATTGAGCTTCATCAGACCAGAGAAGAATCTTGTTTCTCAGGCAGCAACATAAGAAAACATGAAAAAAAAACAAGCCACTGAATGTATATACACAAGAAAAAAAAAAAAAAAAATATATATATATATATATATATATATATATATATATATATATATATATATATATATATATATATATATATATATATATATATATATATATATATATATATATATATATATATATATATTTTTTTTTTTTTTTTTTTTTTTTTTTTTTTAGATTATTCTTTTAAAAGACAACATGTTAAAATGTGCGTGGTCTTTGAAAGAGTAACAAAATTAATTTTTTGCATTGTTTTGACAAGTTTCACTTTCCCAACAAGCAATAAATAAATATAGCTTGTTTTTTTCATAGACGATTTTCAGAAAATAGGCTTTTATTATGGAAAATGCGATTGCTTATTCTGCATTTTTAGGGTCAGCGTGGCCGTTCCCGTTAGATTTGCCCACGCACTTCCTCATTTTAAAAGGCTTGATGAATTTATACGCTAATACATGCACGGTCCCCGAAGGGGTCGCAGTTTTTTTGGACAACCTTAACCTATCCACCAAGCCAAAAATAAATACCTACACAAATGCGATTATTTAAAAAAACTCTTTAACTCTTTAAGATCCGTGATAAGTCATTTCCTATTTTTGGGCCTTCGTTTTTTTAAACAATTTTCATGAAATAGGCTTTTATTATGTAATCTTGGGGTCAACTGGGCCTACGCCCCGAACCCCTACAACCCCGGCCGTTCTCGTTAGATTCGCCCGTGCGCTTCCTGATTTTAAAAGACTTCATATGTTAATATATGCACGGTCCTTGAAGGCGTAGCATGAATTTCTCACGTCTCTTTTGTATCTTTTATTCTCTCTCATTTGTGCGTCCCCTATCTCCGTGTCTCGGCGGCCCGTTCAGTCAGTGTTTGAGTGGCTCGGAGCTGACAAGAGGCCGAAGAGACGCTTATGCGATGCACAACAGGCGATACGTGCGAGGGAACGCGCGGGAAAATGGGACAGCAACTCGAAAATCCCCTGTATGAAAGAGTCTCTTTTAATTTGCTCCTGCGCTCTAAATATTCAATACAAAATTGATGGCGGTCTCAGTTCCATAATGCAATCAGGGCTTTGAGCGATATCACATTATACATCTGTATTCAGCTGGCCTACATCTGCTTTTGCGGTTCTAATTCCATCGAGAGCCAATTACAGAGAATGTGTGTATAATTCAAGTGTATCCTAATAGACTAATTAATTTTGCATTAAATAATGAAAAAAATATGTCATGCATTTCATTACTGTAATTGGTCTTTGCTTAGCAAATCTTTTCCGACTTTCTCTCGCTGACAGCGTGTGACAAGCCAGAGATTTGATACTCCAAACTCGGGCTTTTGGAGATCTCTCAGCACGCCCGCGATTCTATTCCTGCCGTCAGATGAAGAACAGAGAGCCGAGAAGACGAGGAAAACATCCCCACGTCCCACAGGAAGAATTCAATCCTGTAATAATTGAAGGAGTGCCATTTCATTAACTCCCAAACTCTGACTTCACTCCCACAACAAATAAACAAGTCTTGGGGTTGCCAGTCGATCTGCAGAAACAGCCCCAACTAGTTCAGACGATTAGCGAACAACGACCAATTAACAGCTCGGGCATAGAATTATAGAAAGCGACAAAACTTGGTAGCGCTCGCATTTGGAATCACGGATTTCGGTTCTATTTCGGGACTCTTAATTGACGGGGAAGTGAGGGTTTCGGTTTTATTTCTCTTGCAAGTCTACATCGCTGGTCAAGTTTCTTAAAGTACAGCAAACAGCTACAAAAAATTTAATATATATGCAGTTTTCTATATTTTAGCACCACTACTACACGTGAATTTAATACTATATTTTTACTTTTATTTTTCAGGATTCCTTTTTGAATAGAAAATTCCAAAAAAAATGCAATAGAAATATGCCACTTTTAATCGATTCGCGGTGTCCTTGAGAAATAAATGTTTTATTTATTTCTTTAATAAAGCATCTTATTCTCTTATTCTTCAACTTTTCATGGCTTCCGTAAAAAAAAAAAAATTTTAAACTATTTTTAACATTATTAATAATGAGAAATGTTTTTTTGGTTTTTTTTTATCAGCGTTTTATCAGCGATTTTTCTGGAAAAATCACGTGACACTGAAGACTGGCGTAACGATGCTGAAAATGAAGCTTCGAACACAGGAAAGAAAAACACACTTATTTGCATAGAACACAGCTGTTTGAATTTACAGTAATATTTCACATTTTTACTGTATTTTACCGTATTTCGCATCGAATAGAAGCATCCTTGGTGAGAATCTGTTCGAAGACATACAACTTTATCTGTTCAGTTTGTTTATATTTCTTCGCTGAGTACATTTTATTCATTTTTGCCTGAATGTATTATAAAATGAGCAAAAGTCCAGATATTGTGATAAAAAGCGCAACTGAGATTTGAAAAATAAAAAGTTAAAATGCTAAATAAACAAATACATACATAAATACGTCAATTTAAGTTTTTGTTTGCCTAAATAAAAGTAGGTTTGGTATAGAAAACATTTTATTGTCATGTGACGAGAAAAGCAGGAAATGTGTTTCATGATTGTGCGTTTAATTTTTTTTAAATTTCAAATAATTTATGACATAGTAAGGTCAGTTTTACATATGATATTCATGATTTAGATTCATAATTATTTATTGTAAAACCTTGAAAATGATGGTTTGGTTCACTCGCACGGTCATTTTTAATTCTACGTATAATAATAATACATTTTTCAATAATAATAAAACATCCTACGGCTTGAATCCAGCTCTTCTACGATGAACAGGTTTGAAATACCTAAAATAAACATCATTTTAAACAAGTTGGGACTAAATAAAAATGTCAATATATTATAAAAAGCTTCATTTAAAAGGCAGAAATGCTCAAATGCAATTTTAAGAGAATTCTAATAAAAGAGCAAATAATTGATTTTTTTTTAGACAAGGTTAGACCTCTTTATGATGCTCAGAAAGCCAGGAATTAATATTCGGGAAAATAATGATCATGTGTTTGAAAAAAACTAGTTACATGTTTTCGACTGCTTGAATCATTCAAATCAATTTTTCGTCACATCCTTGTATGATGAGACGGTCTCGATTAAAACGAAGCGCATCGGTCGAAAAAAGTTGTTTTTCCTTAAATAATAACTGCAGAAAGCGTCTCTGTCAGACGGCCTGGCGTGAAAACGACGTCTCTCGGCCCGCGCCGCTGAAGGTGTGAAGGCAAACACTGATCGCTCCGGTCTCACACCCTTACAGCTGCTTCACACACACACACACACACACACACACACACACACACAGAGACAGACAGCTACCCATTTGGTCTCTACAATTTGGATCATAGGCCTTTCCGCAACCTCTGAACGCATGGTGTGCTTCTTTCCATTTGCTGTCACGTGTGCAAATGCTACAAATGTGTTCAAGAGCCACACATGGAGAAAACCCCGAGCGAAACGCGCACGGACTGATGTAGAGCGTTTTTAGATAATATTTGCATTGCGGTTAATATGATAACGCAAGCATCGTTAACTGTTTCTGCTTAAATGAGTGCGTGCCTTTAAACCGATCTGGACATTTATGCTTATTCATGGCATGGCTTACTTTTCATTTGTGATGTAGAAACTCCAGCGTTCCCGGGGAAGCATGCAGGCCATTGTGAAAACTGCTGTAGAAATAAATGCAAAGTGCATTGAAATGTGAATTTGGACTCTAAAGTGCAATTGCGTTAGAGATTTGGTACATTTCTGAGAACTGTATTGAAATTCTTAAAGCTACCTGTTCAGTCTTCATATTTTGGTCATTAGTTCATATAAGCCATTAAATGCAAAACGGTTGATCTTGTCATAAACTGGCAAACATCTTTTCTACATCAAATAAATAAGTATATATATATAAGAAGTCTCTTCTGCTCACCAAGGCTCCATTTATTTGATAAAAGATACAGTAAAATTTTTAAATATTATTACAATTCGCGATAACCTTTTTCTGCACGAATATATGTTAAAATGTATTTTATTTCTGTTAAATTAATTAAATTTTCAGCATCGTTACTCTTCGGTGTCATTCAGAAATCATTCTAATGTTCGCTCTTCAACTATTATTAAGTTACCAATCAAAATGACGCTTTTCGTCGTTTGCGACGGCTAATTTTTGCGCGAACAAATATGAACAATCACATATGTTTCCGCAAAAATGCGAAGCAGCACAACGTTGATAATAATCTGAAATTTTCGGCAAAATAGAATCATTTCTGAAGGATCGCGGGACACTGGAGTAAAAATGCTGGGAGTAAATTGAGCATTGCATCGCAAGAATAAAATATATTTTAAAAAATATTCTAATAGAAAACGGTTATTTTAAATTCTAAAAATATTTTACAGTTTTTATAAATTTAATTTTTCTATTAGAACTGTGATACATTTGACAAACAGAAAAGGCACAGATGCCTAAGCTCTTAATTATTTTGTTCCTTTGTTTTCAATCCGAACTGTTTTCAACATTAATAATAAGTGGAAATGTCTCTCAAACGAGCATTTGTTCTTTGGCACGGATCCGATCACGCTGGCGTCTTGGCACGCGGTCGCTCGTCGAACAAAAACGTGACTGTGCGGATTTCTAACTTTCCACAAACTCTGGACGGCCGAGCTCCCACCGAAAGCATTTTCCCTCGTTCCTTTCTTTAATGTGCGTTTGTGCATGTATCCGCGAAACCTTGAAATAAGGCATATTGCAAAAGCAAGTGAAGCCGAAGCATCTCCTGCCAAACTGTTTCTTCTCTTGATTACAGTTAAACATCTTAATAGCACAACAGATGGCCTGGCTTGTTAGCACTCAGTAATACTCTTAGGCCCACCAAACACATCTTAATCAAGCTGTGATCTTTCTTTAATCACACTTCTTACTGGCAAACACTATTGGTCTAATCCGGAGAATGTCTGAAGCTGTCATAAGACACGTTAAAAACAAGAACAGCAACCATTAGGGCTAATGAGTTTTCTTTTGCTCTTTCACAAAGAGTGCGTGCAACACAGACACGGTCTGTAGCGGAGACGTCACGATCCGGCTTCACTAGCTCCG
>NW_025047847.1:215000-257500 GCF_018831695.1 Puntigrus tetrazona
CATTTGTTTCGAGCTGAAAAAAGCCAGTTTGAGACGTTTGAGAGTGTGCCGCATTTCACACCCCACGGCCCAAATGGCCGAGCGGAGAAGGTCTCGCTCTTCAAAGGGTTAACACCTTTATCTGTGCGGCCTGTTAATGTGTGACCAAGCCCGATCGATAGACCCTCATTACCTCTATCTCGGTAAATAATTAGGAAAATAGTTTGGAAAACAAAGCCTTATTGCGTTACATTTGTATGCACGGCTCGCGCTTTCTCAGGGAATCGATTGATGGGAAAGCGCACAGATTTGATTTTGTGATTCGTTTAACAAGAATACAAGTCGGCTACCAAACGAAACTTTGCAAACATTACCACAATGCTGCTTTTGTAACGTTTTCAAAGGTTCATGACTTCACCAGTGATACCATACAGATACAGTACACAGATACAATGCATGAACTGATGAAAAAGTACAGTTTAAGTCATTTTGGGTAACAGTGTCTGCCAAATGCATAAATGTAATATAAAATATATATATATATATATATATATATATATATATATATATATATATATATATATATATATATATGTCTTTATTATTTCGATATAATTTATTGCATATTTTAAAAAAATTGTTTATGTTTTTATGTTTTTGAAAGAAGTATCCCTTTAATTGATCAGAAATACAGTAAAATCAGTAATATTGTATATATATTTTTAATGAATTTTCAGCATCATTACTTCATATATATATATATATATATATATATATATATATATATATATATATATATATATATATATATATATATATATATATATGTCTTTATTATTTGGATATAATTTATTGCATATTTTAAAAAATTGTTTATATTTTTGAAAGAAGTATCCCTTTAATTGATCAAAAATACAGTAAAATCAGTAATATTGTATATATATATATTTTAAATGAATTTTCAGCATTATTTCTTCATTTTTACTTCATTCTTTTTTTTTTTTCTTTTTTTTTTTGTGATGCATTTTAATTTTCAGGATCATTTGATGAGTGGGAAGTCCTAAAGAGCGGCGTTCAGTTTAAAATTAAACTATTTTGTAACATTATATACATTTATATATGAGTTTAGTTTTTTTAAAGAAATCCACAGTTTGTACTAAGCCTGTACCGAACGAACGCCGTGCATTGAAGCAGAATCCATACAGATTAAAAGGGCTTTGAGAGCATTAAAAAGAAGAAGAATTAAATTCAATGAAGTATGCCCGAACTTTTGACTGGTAGTGCATGTCTGACGTGAAACAATAGAGTATTGTTTATTAGGGTCTCCCACGGACAGGGTGTGAAACAGCTGTGACCCAATAGAGAGCCCTGGCAGGGGATTTGTGGAGTGCGTGAGTGTTCATTGGTCAGCAGACGGGCTAATTTGCATAAACCATGACCTATATCTGATAGGTGGGAGTTGGAGACACCAGAATCTGCTGAGAGCAGAACTAGTGATGACTGAATGAAGAGCTTTCCTTCTCGCATTTCCTTTTAAGCGATTTGGTTTGCCCTTCTCCCCAGCGTTTGCAAACATGAAGTTCTCCAGCAGTCACTTCACGCTACTGTGCACGATTTGCTACGTCAGCTGCACGACCACGAAGTACTTCACGTACGAGGAGGACGCGCCTGGGACAGAGATCGGAAATCTTTCTCAAGACCTTAAAATAGACCCGGCAGAGGACCCCGAGACATCTTTCAAGTTCATACAGAAGACAAACTCCATCGTTGACATGCGGCAAATCGACGGGCTTCTGACGGTCGGGGAGGTCATCGACCGAGAGCAGCTTTGTCGCCGATCTCCACAGTGCCTGATAACTTTCGACGTCGTGGCTTTTTCAAAGGAGAAGTTCCAGCTCGTTCACGTCGAGATCGAGGTGAAAGACATCAACGATCACTCGCCGCAGTTCACGCGCAACGAAACGCACCTGGATATATCCGAAAACGCAGCGTTGAACTCGCGCTTTCCGCTGGACGTCGCCGTGGACCTCGACGTCGGGGACAATTACGTTCAAAGCTACCACATCTCGCACGCAAACCATTTCGTCGTGGAGGTCAGCACCCGCGAGGATGGAGAGAAGTCGGCCGAGCTCGTTTTGGTCAAGGCGCTCGATAGGGAAAGCGAAGAGTTTTACACCGTCGAGGTGACGGCGACCGACGGCGGGACGCCGGCGAAATCCGGCTCGACGGCCGTCTACATCCGAGTGCTGGATTTCAACGACAACAGCCCGACTTTCGAGCACAACTCGCTCAAAGTCGAGCTCAGCGAAGATTCGCCCATCGGCTCGCGAGTGCTAAAAGTACACGCCTTCGACCCCGACGCCGGGATCAACGGAGAAGTCGTGTACGGTTTCGTCGAAGGCTCCCCGAGCGAGGTCACCCGTGTTTTCCAGATCGATCTCATCACGGGAGAAGTGACCCTAAAAGACTCCGTCGATTACGAGACCAAAAATCGTACGAGTTGCACATCCAAGCCTCCGATTTGGGCGCCAATGCTGTATCATCCACCTGTCGCGCTCTTGTCGAGATCGTCGACGTGAACGATAACGCGCCGGAGATTGGCATCAAACCAATGACTTCGACCAGCGATGGCGTCGCGTTCATCACCGAATCTGCGGCCGAAGAAAGTTTCGTAGCTCTCATCAGCACCTCAGACGCGGATTCGGGTCCCAACGGCTACGTCCGGACGAGTTTAGAAGGACACGAGCATTTCAAGCTGCAACAAGCCTACAGCGACACTTTTATGATCGTGACGACCGCGACTTTAGACAGAGAAGCCATTCCGGAGTACAACCTAACCGTGATTTCCGAAGATTTAGGAACCCCTCCGTTTAAAACCGTCAAACATTACACCATCCGCATCACGGACGAGAACGATAACGCGCCGATGTTCAGCAAAGCCGTCTACGACGTCTCGGTGATCGAGAACAACATCCCCGGTCTTACATGACTACGGTGGTCGCTCGCGATCTTGACGTCGGGAAAAACGGAAAAGTCTCCTACAGCCTAATCGACAGCGAAGCGCCGGACGGCTCGCCGGTCTCTACGTTCGTTTCCATCGACCCTCATTCCGGCTCTTTGTACACGCTGAGGTCGTTCAATTTCGAGACCCTGAAAGGAGTGGAGTTCGCCGTCAAGGCCAGCGACAAAGGCTTCCCGCCGCTATCGAGCACGACGCTGATCCAAATCCGCGTGGTGGACGAGAACGACAACTTTCCGTATTTCACGTATCCCGTGTTGCGAAACGATTCCGCCGACGTCCCGATCCCCTTCAACGCCCGAAGCGGCTATCTGGCGTTGAGGCTAACGGCTCAAGACGAGGACAGCGGGGCGAACGGCGAGCTGGGTTTTCACATTCTGGAAGACGACGCCAAGCTCTTTTCCGTCGATAGAAACAGCGGCGACCTCGTCTTGAAACGAAAACTCACCGCGCAATGCGGAGACGTCTTGAAGGTTAAAGTTTCGGTCGTCGACAACGGAAGAGAGCCGCTCTCTAGCGCGGCAACCGTGCGGTTTGTGGTGACGGACACAGGTGCGCAAGAGGACCAGGTGGTTATTTTACTCCGATCCAAGGATGAAGAGGCTCTGGAGTTTGACGTGTGGACTGTGGTGATTATTGGCTTCGCTGCGTGCTGCGTTCTGTTGCTGGCGGCCATCATCATCCTCACCGTGACTTGCACCGTCAAACGAAGGCGAAGAAACTTTGGGAGAGACGGCCTGTACGGATCGACCCCGCTTTCCAAGAACAACCCGGCCGGTTCAACCATTTATGGAGGCCCTAATGCCTTCCTCAGAAGCGAAGGCGATTCAATGCAACCTCTGTATGAAGATAAAAGCCTGGATTTTGAGGAAAAGGTGAGTGATTTGACCTGCTGTTTTCACGCACACTTCCTTGTACGCCAGCGTATTAACTCAGAGCTTCTGTTTTCATAGCTGTTCCTGCCCTGCAAACCTTTTGAGCAAACCTTTTTATGGCAAGACGAAAAATACTGTCTGCAAAGGAGGTGAGAATGGCTGCAGTTGTTTATTTTGCTGTTGTTTGGTGCATTTGCCTCCCCGGAAAATTCCCGGTTTTAGCTGCTTGATTATGATTTAGTAATAATCAAAATAGAAAAACGGAGAGGAGCAAAAGTTTAAGACCGTTAGTAAAAATGCTTTTATTGTTTTCTAATATAATAAAGAAAAATATATATTGGAGTGCAATATCATTACAAATAGTTTTAATAAAATGACATTTTATTAAATATTAATATTATTTAGTAATTAAATTATTATTAAAAACATTAATTATTTTAATTATTTATTAATTATTATTTTTAATTATTTTATTATTATTATTTTATTATTAACAATTAACAAGTATTTTATTATTTTTGTTTTTAAAATCAATTTTATAAATCATAAATACGAGAATGAATATAATTCTATATGCCTGTACAAAGAGTGACATGATTCAGTTTGCACTGATTATTCACAAAAATAGTGCATAAATAAATAAATAAAATATTTATATATATATATATATATATATATATATATATATATATATATATATATATATGCAAGCTATAACTTGACAAATAATCATGAATTATTATAAATCTGGGCATCTGTATAAAGAGTCACTTAATCAATGACACTTATTTTCTTGCATTTGATTATTCATCTGTAAATAATCTTAATCTTTTTCATTACAGACCTAAAAAATCCGTGTTCACATGCAAAATGTTTTTGGGCCCAGGTTTAATTTTGCAACCGCGCTCGACAGATTAGTCTCTTTTTTGCCGCGGGTCGTGAACCGTATGTGATGTGTATTAGTCATGTCCCAGTGAATATAGTGTTTTGTTCTGCAACGGAATATCAATAATCAGATGGAGCGTTATTCAGGAGATGTGATGTGATCGTATCCGCAGTGGCACCAGCAACACAGATCAGCTGAGCGTGAAGGACAGCGGTAAAGGAGACAGTGATTTCAATGACAGTGACTCGGACATCAGCGGAGCCGCTCAGAAAAGAGGCCTGACAACCTTCCAGCCGCTGGCCAGAGGTAGATATATCTCTCTGACAGACCAGCTTCATAGAGTTTTGTTTGAGATGGTTGGCTTTCCTTCTCACTCAGTACTTGTCTTGTTTTTTTAGTGCTAATAGGTCAACTTTTCTAATTCGAGGCACACTTGCTTGAGACGCAAAAGGATATAATGACTGGAAAAATGATCGTGTTTTTCTTAAAACGAGGGGGAGATCTGCCTTTGGGGTCAGAATTATAATCTTGTTTTTCCTTGAATTTAATTTTTTTTTTTGACCCAAATGGTGGATTTTGTTTCATTTTTTAAGCTTAAACTCACTTCATTTTAATACTTTTTTCAGAATTTATATCTTAAATTATTTTGTTTCTCAGATAAATGTCTCTGGATTTAAGAGTGTGTTAGATATTTCTCATGAAAAAAAACAAAAAAAATGAAAAAAAAAAAAAAAATATATATATATATATATATATATATATATATATATATATATATACAAAAATATATATTTTTTGTAAATATATTTTACTAAGTTTTTGACCATTTAATATTTTTTACAATTAAATTATATTTTTATATTTGTACTAAAATATATTTTGCTCTCCATGTATTTCATTCCAACATTCTCTCACTGTTTGCTGCATATATTTCGAATATATTTCAGCGCTCTCAAACAATTGTTTAATCACATCCAAAATAAGGTTTGTTTGCATAACGCACGTGTGTATTTATTATGTATATATAAAGATACACTGTAGAAATATTTACATGTATATATTTATATTACTCAAATATTTATCTTAAATATATACATGCACGAATGCGTATTAAATATGCGTAATAAATGCACACACACGCATATATTATGTAAATTACTTCCAGCACCAAAAATAAGTATAAAGTTTTGCGATACGCCTTAAAAAAAAAGAAAGCGCGTGTGTATATGACAAATGGACACGAATGCGATTTTTGCAGTGCGTTAAATTCCCGTCTTTGTCTCCGCAGGAGCTCCCGTTATCCCGACCCGAGACACGCACATCCCGCCCGGCAGCTCCTACACCATCGGGTTCGCTCCGGCTCCGCTTTACAGCACCACCCACGTCACGTCCCATTCCTGGAGAGAAAGCCTGGGTAAAACCAACACGATGAACACGCAGCGGCCCGTGCAGACTCTCTCGAGGACAGGAACGCTGCCGTCGTACTCGGCCCATCAGACCAGGAGAGCCGCGGCGGCCGGCCAAGAGCACGTCCACGCATTTGTGGCTCCAGAGTCATCCGAAGTCGCTACCACTTTTTAAAAACATCGCATTTCAAGAGTTCAGTCTTGTTCGTCGGATCTGACCTTTTAGCGTGACGGACTCAAACGGAAGTGTTTTTCCTTCCTTTTCTTATTTTTTTAATTCGGGAAAATATATTTAAAAACCGCCCGTGTGACTTAAATTAACACGAGTGTATTTTGTAAATATTTGTATATTTTGTTTCATATCTTTTCCGGTGAAAACAAACCCTTTACGTGCTGCCGACTCAACATGATGGAGTTAATTAGCAGTTTCTTTTTAACTAACTCAATTAGTTTAGGAGGTGAATTCGGCCACTTATTTATATTTCTGTCTGAAATGGTTGTGTAAATAATTCTTAAACGTGTGCTAAACCTTTCTTTATGTGTGGATCCCGACATCGAGTGTCTCTCAAAAAAGTTTCAAAATCATCTATACACTGAAAAAGAGTTCATTTTCACTCAAAAATGCAAATAATTGGCACGTAACACTAAATAAAGCAAACTGAAATAACAGCGTGTTGCAAAACTGTGTGTTTTTAAAAAGATGCATGCTTTTATTTATTTTTTTCCGGCTTAAAAACCTGTTGCAAAGCCTGTACATATTAACTGTATATAATTTTCTCACCCCGATGACCCAAATAAAGTACTTCGAAGCGTGTTTGGTTGCCTGGCCTCTGAGGATGTCTTGTTTGATAGCTGATTAGCTGTAAAAGACTCACGCAGATGCAGACACATTAAGTTAAGTCCTGAAATCCAGGCTGTCCGATGACTTTGCGCACGCGGCCTGTTCTGGATTAGCCGTCTTTACAATCACACGTGAAGAATGAGGCTTACAGAGACACAATCAGGCATATTAGTGGACTTAAAGAGCTTGCTGGGAGAGATTATATGGCCATCTTCAGTGCACAAATACAACCAACAAATTATACATAATACAACCAACACAATAGACAAACATTCTGATGTCAAAAACAACTAAACATAAAAGAAGTAGAAATAACATTGTATATGAAATAATAAAATATATATATATATATATATATATATATATATATATATATAATTATATATATAAATATATATGTGTGTGTGTGTGTGTGTTTATATATATATAAAATTAGATACAATATGTACAGGCTTTGCAACATTTTTGTAAAAAATGCATGCATTCTAAAAACACACAGTTTTGCAATACGCTTTGTAAGAAAAAAAAAAATATATATATATATATATATAAAAATATACACACATGTTAGAATAACACACACTAGAATATCATTATATGCTTTAACACACACTTGTTCATTTCTCACACACACACGTACACACACACACACACACACACACACACACACACACACACACACACACACACACACACACACACACACACACACACACACACACACACACACACACACACACACACACACACACACACACACACACACACACACACACACACACAGAGACACAGAAACACACACACAGACACACACACACACACACACACACACACACACAGACACACACACACACACACACACACACACACACTACACACACACACACACAGACACAGACACACACACACACACACACACACACACACACACACACACACACACACACACACACACACACACACACACACACACACACACATACACACACACACACACACACACACACACACACACACACACACACAGACACAGACACACACACACAGTAAGAGGGACAAAACAAACAATATTAAGCATACTTTTAGTATTACAGTAGTGACTTTTTTATTCTTGGTCTTGTTTGCAAGCACACAAGGAATGTGACTCGGTAATATTTAAATAATACATTAAAATTTAATTTAAATAATAATAACAACAATAAAACACATAAGACTGAAAAATATTATTTGTTTGTTTATGTATAATAGCGTTACACTATTAATATATCACATTGTCATTGAATAATATTATTTAAAAACCTTTCCTGTGTAAATATATTTTAGAAACATATTTAGGGTTGTAGTTATGTGGTCTCTTTTGAAAGTATAAAATTACTTTATACAAAGTACAAAAGTCACTTAGATTAAAAAAAAATAAAGTCAAATAAAATGATGATGATGAAGATGATAATCTATATATTGTGTATTTTTATTACTGTTATTAATTATTACGTAAAAGCATATAGTATATGACAATTATATATATATATATATATATATATATATAAATATATATATATATATATAGGGTCAAAATATTATATATATCATACCATCTAGGATATGAATGAGCTTATACTATATTTCATCAGATTAGCATTGTATCACTGTCTCTGCAGTGAATAGTGGGTGCCGCAGTGGCTTATTTTGTAGCCTAACGCTCACCAAAAAAACGATAAATATAGGTCATATAAGATATTATCACACACAAATCATGCAGGATCACCTATAGGAACAAAATGAAAACTGCATCACTGTCTCTGCAAACGAATGCTCTGTAGTGAAGGGGGTGCAAATAACGCCACTGTCGTCCTTTGTTAGTAATTGCTCATAGCTGATGGGATATGACAGATTTCCAATTGGATTAAAAAGCCCAGAGATATAGGTCATATAAGATAGCTTGCTCGCACAAGCGTTGTATATGCGAACTTCTGTGCTCAACGACCTATAGGGACAAAAATGAAAGCCCTCAGACCATCCGAGATGTGAATGAGCTTGTTTCACTGCATCACTGTCTCTGCAATGAATGCTCTGCAGTGAATGGGTGCCGTCAGAATGAGTCTGAAAAAAAGTCCATCAGTTCACATCTGGAGAAGACAAAATCCATCACTGAGATGCTTTTTTAACTAAAATCTGAGTTCATAATCCACAATAAAGCCTCCTTCGGTGAAAAAATCATCTGGAGACGAATCTGAACAGATCCAGCAGCGTTCACAAAACTGCTCTAAACTCATAGGACTCTCGGCTTTGAGCTGCAGTGAGAGTTTAAAGGCGTATAATACGTCAACCTTCGTAACACATGAACTGACGGACTGGAGCGCTGTGGATCATTGTGATGCTTTGATCAGGACTCTCGTTCTGACGGCACCCATTCACTGCTTCATGGTCTCACAATCCGATGAAGTGTGCCGCCCTGTCGGCGTTTTAAAAGCGTAAATATACAAAAAACCACTAGATTCTACAAAACTGTTCATCGATTGTTTCACAACGGCTACCGTCAGTGCTAAAAAAAAGCATTTAACGAGCTTCCAGCATTAAATGAATCTGCAATCCTTCATAAATCTTTATAAAGTGCGCTGGTGTTATTGAGATTAAAATAAACAGACCTCAGCAATTCAAGCCATGGGTCTGTTCATCTATAACGAAAGATCATTTATCCATATCATGCATTACGAGCAAAGCAAATCGCTCAATTACTTCTATGTCGGTGAAATTGTTTTGAGCGTGGCTAGTCGCGTCTCATATCTTTTGCCCATTAAAGAGACGCCGCTGAACTCCTAAAGGTCCGAACCATGGCATTTATAAAAAGGTGTTTTTTATCGCAGCAGCGCACTTACAAATAAAATACGCGCTTACAAATAAAATTGTTTTGAGCGTGGCTAGTCGCGTCTCATATCTTTTGTGCTTTTCAAGTAGTTCTGTTGATGCTCAAGTAGTTCTGTTGATGCTCTTTCGTGAATCGCTGTGCCATTATATGCAATTTCGCACAAACAAAATGGGAAATTATGATTGAAAAGGGCTGTATGGTAAAGTACACGAGAGTTGTTTGGCGCTCTATTATTATCATATTTGTATTCTTGGCAAAGAGTTTCTGTTGAACATAAAAATGCCTAAAAACAATACATTATAACAAACAGCTTTCATTTTAATCTCGCAATCCTTATAATTATTATTATTATTATTATTTTGAATTATTATGGCCATTGTTTTCATATTACTATTATAACGTAGTTTATTATCATTTATTTTTGTCATTTTAACCACATCGTTTTTACGCGTTATTTTAGCACATCAAATTATATTAAATTAATCTACTTGAAATTAAATACGTTTTATTATTTTTTCATTTTATTTTATTTCAGTTAGTTGTTAAAATGTTTTAAAAAATGTTATTAATTTTTTTACATTTTTTTAGTTAACTAAAATAACCCCTGTACGTACACACATTATTATTAATATTAATATTAATATTATTTTTAATTATTATGGCCATTGTTTTCATATTACTATTATAACGTAGTTTATTATCATTTATTTTTGTCATTTTAACCACATCGTTTTTACGCGTTATTTTAGCACATCAAATTATATTAAATTAATCTACTTGAAATTAAATACGTTTTATTATTTTTTCATTTTATTTTATTTCAGTTAGTTGTTAAAATGTTTTTAAAAAATGTTATTTTTTTTTTACAATTTTTTACAATTTTTTTAGTTAACTAAAATAACACACGTACATAAATAAATAAATAAATAAATAAATAAATAAATAAATACAATGCAAACAGGAAACGCCTCCCACAATAACGTAGAAGAAGTACAGCGGGTCAAACAGCTACTTCCTGTAAGTTTTTTTAATCTCGGCAGGATTAGAAGCTGAAATGGCTTTATAATGAACGTTTCCTCTCATGAAGCATTGATTAAATGAGCAGAAACCGGCTTCTAAGCGCGTGCTTCTCGTGTAATTGAGCAGTGAGGCCCAAGAGAACGAGACCTAACTGAACATAAACGCCATCGCCGTTTTTTGGGGGCCTTTCTTGCACCTAAAAGCAACGTTTAACCAAATCTCTTTTATTGCATTTGCAGAAATATGTCACTTTAAGCTTTCCCCCGCGGTTCGGCTGCTAAAGGAAAGCTTCGGCCTCCTCGGGTTTGCCCTGCATAAACAAACAACTTTCGCAATATTCTGCCCCTTTTTGGATTTTAATTAAAGCCGAGCTTGTAGGGAAAAATCATAAAGCCGATTTAAAGGGGCGGCATGAAAGCGTGCTTACCCTGGGGTGAGTTTGTTTCTTCGTCAGAGATGCGGCATCGCTCTGCGGGTGAATGGGTGCCGTCGGAACGAGGCTCCAAACGGCCGATGAAAAAAGCAGCTGATGAGAAGCTGCGGGCTTGCGCGAAACAAGTCCATCGCTGAGGTGTTTTCAACTTAAAACCGTCGCCGTAAACCTTAATAACTCTCCTGTAACACTTTATTTCATGATCGCACCCATCAGCTGCTTATTACAGCACGCATGTCACTAGGATATTAGCCATTTATTATTGCTAAACATGGCTTTGTTCTATATCCCTGGCCCTACCCAATACCTAAACTATTAATAAGCAGCACATTAGGTATTCATTGAGGAGAAAGTCATGAAAAAAGTCCATCTCATCGCATTAAAATTTAGTTTACATCTCTTTTGGTGCAGATTTTTCTCCTGATTCAGACGAGGCAGCTCTAAATCATTATAAATGATGGACTCGTATTTGTTTCTTTAAAAAGTGCAGGTTTTGGCTTTTCAGGTTCCGACGGCACCCGTTCACTCCAACGGCTCCGCGCCGACTTAACGCGCGAGGTTATTTTTAAGGGCGTGAAACAAAGCGCGCGATGATATGTTTTCTCAATTGGCTGTTGATGAGGCCGCATGCATATTTATGAATTGTCGAAAGCGGCGCGTTTCATCTCGCGCGCACTTCTTCGTAACAATGCAGCGCTCTTGTCCTATTTTCGTCTCGTCCCATTACGCCGACGTCGAATTAAACGCGCTTTCTCGAAACGGGCGATATTAGTGATAATGATATCCGGGGTGAAACGAGTAAATGAGGATGAGGGGCTCGCGTGGCTGCCCCAGATAGCTCGAAATCGGGACGATCAAAACACTATCATGTGATCAAACTATTGAAACAGCTGCACGGTTTAATTATTACACAAGTCTCGGATCAAAATGAGAGCTTACCAGGGGAGTCGGCGTGGAGTTGCATTATTATTAAATGCGCTCTGCGGAAAAAATAACAGAATAACAGAGCATTTGCTAATTAATAGCTTTTGGGAGCGATGCAGCTAATGCATGCTGATGCTTTTTTTTTTTTGGTTGCATGCATTTATGATATGCATGGATACGCTGTAAATATATGCTACTTTATGCAGTTCTTTCTCCAGGTGACTTGGATTTAAATATATAGGGGGAAATATATATTTCAATTAATATGCATATGACAAAACGAATAAAAAACAACAACACTCGTTTCATCGTCATCCCTCTTAGTGCCTGTATAAATGACAGGAAAACACCTGGAGCAGCGTTTTCCCCTTCGAGAAAAAAAAAAGTCAACACTGCCACCACGTGGTGCAAAACGTAACAGCGGTTGTTTTGTGGAAATATTTTAGTTGGCCGTTGTTTTGTTTCGCGTTATCAAAAACAATACTGTCGGGTCCAGACCGCGAGACAAAAACGAGAAAATCGTTAAGACCTCGACAAACTAAGAAAAAAAAAATCGCGCATGGCCTCTAAGGGCTTCCGTACGTTTTAGCGCGCAGCGTTAATTGAACGCTTCGGGACCAGATCGCAAATAAACGCGGTGAGTGATGATTGAATCACGTAACTTTATAAAGTTACAACAACTTTTATGCGTGGAAAAAAAACAAGGACGTACAAAAAGAATGAGCGAGTGCGCATGCGCATGCGACGTTCAGCTCGTCTGAGCAGTTTATTCATCTTTTTCGTGTCTCGTTTGTTGACTACACTGAAAAATGGAAGGACCCCAAGATATATTTTAGAGATTAAAAGCTGGACTTTGAATGTGGGTATAAAAAGCAAGCCGAAAAATAGTATTGATAGGCAAAAATTGACTTTAGCGTGTGTATGATACTCAGGGTAGTGTGTATCATATTCATTGTTCATAACATTTTTAAAAATATTTATTTATCTTAAAAACATGTGGGGGTATATTGTATAGGAATATTATATTGTAGGAAGGGTCGCTCCTAAAAAAAAAAAAAAAAAAAAAAAAAATATATATATATATATATATATATATATATATATATATATATATATATATATATATATATATTTGTTTTATCATAAATGTCATTTTTAAGTTAACTTCACGTTCATACATTCATAAATGCACGTTTACAAACGGTTACTGTATGCTCCTCCTTATTACGTTTAAAAAATACTTTTTTTCTCGTTTCTTATTTTGTCTTGTTGATCCATATGGCATTGTACACGCTAGCCTGTTTGTTGACAAAGATGCATTTTAAAAAAGCAAACAAACAGCGCTTTTTTTTAAACAAACATTACTGTAAAATGCGTTTTGCAAACGTTTTTTGATTCGAGAAAATGTAAAAACCTATTGCTGCAATAAAGCTTTTTTGGATGCTCAGATCTATAAGTATAAATATAGAAATGAAGTTATTGTCGTTTTTAGGGTGACAAAACATGTGCGCATGCGCAGTGTCGTTGTGTCGTAAACGATTCGCGAAACGGTCAAAACAGTCGCACATTTTTGTGACACAGCGGTTTAACTGATTCTGAGCTCGTCCAAATCATGAAATAAATCGTTATAAGTTTCGTCGAAAGTGAATATGGCTCGTTTGAGTCAGTTTTTGCCAGCGAACCGGGGTCAACTGAATGATCGAGTCCACAAGTTTGAATGAATCGGTTCCTTTGCGCACGACTCGCTTATTTTGAGCTTAAAAACTACATTTTCTGTTCTTTTCACGGATTCAGCCATGTATTCACGACGCTTAGTAGGCTAATACTGCTGGCTTAAATCTCTAGTTTTATGATGTTGGATCAGCGGGGGAAAAATATGATGTTTACAAAGAAAATATCTAGTTTCCATCCTAAAGATAACGGTCTGGTTGTATGTCTAATAGCCTACTGTGCTTTTAAATGTGCACAGATCTCTAGAGTATTTCTTTAACTTCTCAAATATCCATTTTAGGACATTTTAGACTGCAAAAACAATGGTTATACGCGCGTATAGCCTTAACTGTTTGATTAAAAATATATATTGCTAAGGGCAATGGTTATTGGGCATGCCATAGCTCTCTACTGAACTCTACACCCTTGATTCTGTTCAATGTAGAGTTCATCTGAATCCTGGACGTTTTGATCTCATTCGTCCAACAGAGGGAGCTCACACATCTCACGCGTTTCAGATTAGCTTTATTACTGTCGAATAAATATACTGATGGTGTAAGGAACGTAATGCCCTATTTTTAAATCTCCTGTCATTTATTTTGGAGATATTGTGAGGAGGAGGAGATGAGAGCAGAGGCGAGGACATCGCTGCCGCGTCTCATTGTTTTTTTTGCAGACATGACCCATTTTAGGGGAAAACGAAACACCTAGTCAACATTTCAGTAGAGCAGCCTCAAATGAGATACGACTCGTGTCAAAATAATATCCAAGTATGCAATACAAAAGTCTATTAGAAGCCTGAAATTGTCGTTGCTCCTTTCGCTTCGCGTTTTTGTAAATCCCGAACACCGAATGCGCACTCGAAGTCTTCAAAACACAGACTACTGACAATCGTAGAAAGCTTGGTAATAAAAGAGGATTTGTTGTGAAAATTAAAAAAAGCTGCCATCTGGAATTCTCTTCAAGCATTGTTTTCTCAGGCTCCCGTGAAGCCATTTCAGACGCCACTTAGAGGCTTTTGCATCCAAACTCTAAAGTAGTTTTTTTTTTTCTAGGGACGCTTATCGGCTAGAAATTGTCAAAATGTGAATCACGAATTGGAAAAGTCACGGAAATTGGTGCGGGAAGAGTCGAAAAACTGAAGTAATCCTTTCTTAATGCACTCCAGTATTCTTTATTTACAACTACATTTTTGTAGGCGATACGGCAGTGTAGAAAGATCATATATTTTAGTTATGTAATACACGTAACAGTTAATTTGCTCAGTGATTTTATTTTTAACAACACCCTAGCTGTTCCCTCTCTTTCATCATTAATTACGCACATTATCTAAGAAGCTACAGATCGCCGACTTTTTTTTTTTCCACCAATGTGCACTTGGACAAACAAGCCTAGAGCCCATTGTCACATCCTTTTATGCTATGAACAAAATGCATCTTCTCTGATTGGCTTTGAGGATGATTGGAGTTGAATGTTTGGTGCGTTCGGACCTAATGACCAACAATTATGACTCACCTCTCATTTTCAGTCGTCTTCGGGTGTCTGCTGCGGCTGGAAAGCATTGTTCTCTGAAGTGTTAGGAATGTAAATGTGTGCAGTGTCATAGAAGATTTGCCGAGGAAAGCCTAGTGACGGCGCGCACCGCCCACAGTCACTTCAGTGACCGGCTCATTCATGTTGAACGCAAAACTGGCAAGAGCTGGCAGAAATCAACGGTTCAGATCCAATCAGCGCCGATGGATGCTCTGCGGCGAACGAGTCCAAACAGCTGATAAACCCACAAGTCATCCACGACGCTCAGTTAATGTCTTGAGAAGGCGAAAGCTGCGTAGTTTGTAAGAAGCAAATTCATCATTAAGATGTTTTTAACTTCAAACTGTTGCTTCAAGTTAAAATATGAGTCCACGATAAAGCTTCTGTAAACTACTGGCAGCCACATTTGCGTGTCCAATGCTGTAATTTTACAGTTCACCTACTGTAATCTCCAGCAACAGTTTACTACTGTAAAAAATATTACAGTACCATGCTGTAGAAAATGTATGCTGTACAGTATAATACTGTTATTATTTTACAGTTGACCTACTGTAATCTTCTGCAAGTTTACTACTGTAAAAAATATTGACATTACATTTCACATTTTTTGTAATTTTACAGTTCACCTACTGTAATCTTCTGCAACAGTTTACTACTGTAAAAATATGACAATACCATGCTGTAGAAAATGTATGCTGTACAGTATAATACTGTTATTTCATCGCACCTGCAGTAATCTACAAAAACTGTTTATTACTGTTATTTTTAAGTACTCTAGAATGTGATTTGAATGTTGTAACACTGCTAGAAAAAAAGACACAATTTTTTTAATTTTACAGTTCACCTACTGTAATCTTCTGCAAGTTTACTACTGTAACAAATATTACAGTACCATGCTGTAGAAAATATATGCTGTACAGTATAATACTGTTATTATTTTACAGTTTACCTACTGTAATCTTCTACAACAGTTTACTACTGTAAAAAATACTGACATTACAATTCACTACTTTTTTTGTAATTGTACAGTACCTACTGTAATCCTCTGCCACAGTTTACTACTGTAAAAGATATTGGCGTTACAATACACTAAATGTTTTTGTAAGTTTACAGTTCACCTACTGTAATCTTCTGCAAAAGTTTACAACTGTAAAAATATTACAGTACCATGCTGTAGAAAATGTATGCTGTACAGTATAATACTGTTATTTTATCGCACCTGCTGTAATCTCCAAAAACTGTTTATTACTGTTATTTTTAAGCACTCTAGAATGTGATTTGAATGTTGTAACACTGCTAGAAAAAAGACACAATTTTTTTTTGTAATTTTACAGTATCTACTGTAATCCTCTGCCAAAGTTTACTACTGTAAAAATATTGACATTACAATTCACAATTTGTTTTGTAATTTTATAGTTTACCTACTGTAATGTTCTGCAAGTTTACTACTGTAAAAATATTACAGTACCATGCTGTAGAAAATATATGCTGTACAGTATAATACTGTTATTGTTTTACAGTTTACCTACTGTAATCTTCTGCAACAGTTTACTACTGTTAGATATTGGCATTACAATACACTAAATGTTTTTGTAAGTTTACAGTTTACCTACTGTAATCTTCTGCAAAAGTTTACACCTGTAAAAATATTACAGTACCATGCTGTAGAAAATGTATGCTGTACAGTATAATACTGTTATTTTATCGCACCTGCTGTAATCTCCAAAAACTTTATTACTGTTTTTTTTAAGTCCTCTAGAATGTGATTTGCATGTTGTAAAACTGCTAGAAGCTGGTGATTAGAAAAAGACATTACAATTCTTAAAAACATTTTTGCAAACGAATGGCTCAAACAAAAGATCATCTACACACGTTACACTTTTATTAAAACGGTCATGTTATACCAATTCTTAACATTGTGCTTCACCAGTGCTGGGCTGAACAGAACATGAACATCCTGTTAAATCAGGTCTGAATCAGGAGAGAAATCTGCGCAGATCCAGCAACGTCCAAAACCGCTCTAAACCAATTTGTGTCTGTATTTAGATGCGAGAGATGGACTTTTTCACCAGACTTAGCTTAGCTGGAAGTTAAAAACGTCTTAATGCTGGATAACTTTGAGCTTTTGTCTTCTTTAAACCGATTCACTGGAGCGATGTGGATTATTGTGATGTTTTTTTTTCTCACCCTCCAATCATTTTTGTGTGGAATTATTAGCAAGTGCACCAAATGTCATGTTTGTGTAATAAATGGGACTAAAAAGGAATATTTTCTCCATGATCATTTGCAGTAACGGCCTTGACGTTATTTTAATTTTTCCCATGGCAGAGGACAAAGATTGAATACACGCATTGCTTGCGCAGTTCCACGTCCTTGGATGTAATTCATGCTTTTGTTGTTGTTGTTTTTCTGCTCTCAGTATTCAGTCCCTCTGCACTCCAGATTTGGAGATGCCCCTAATTGCTTTCTCATTGTGACTGAGAACAAGATGCTTTTCATACGAGGGACGACGTGAGTGTCAGGTTCGGTAGCATCAGGCTGTCATCCACCTCCACACTCTGACCAAGACATGAGTTTATTCTAGTGCAGGCCTGACCGCTGCGCTTTTGTTGACTTTGACAAATGTGGTGAAGGTTGTAAACAGATACTACAGCACTTCCAATCTATCTCTCTATCTATCTATCTATCTAGCATCGTCCGTGTATGTGTACTGTGTGTGTGTTTTAACTAAATGTAACTGTTTTATTATTTAATGAATGCATTTTTGAAACTATTATCATTTAACTTAAATCAAGTCGATGCAAATAACTAATAATAAACGTATTTTTCCCTTATTTGTTCAGTGACTCAAATGATTAGTTCAACGATTCATTTTTCTAAACGGTAATTTGTCGATTTCATTTTAAGCGGCGTTTCATAAAAGTGACACCTAGTGGCGAAGAATGAATTTGCGTTTTCAGTCAGACCAACGAGTATTGGGGCGATATGCAGATTTTTAATGCTGACGTCAACATGAAACGTTTTTTAAAAAACGACTCCTTTCAGTGATTCAGAGTCGACTCTTTCTTCTGAGAGACGATAATCTTAATACGCGGTGCACTTTTAAGTTTAAAACATTGCAGGACGTTTACGTTCACTTAAACATCCAAAATAGTGGCACTTTCAGTGCATGTATCTTATCCGTTTTATTGATGTATGACTGATAAAGATGCACAACAAGTTTACCAATTCGTTTTGTTTCTTTTGAAATGTGTAATCCAAATGCAATTCAGAACCAAAAGTCTGTAAAATATTAGATAATACAATCTCGGTCCACTCATCTTTGCACAATTGTTGTAATTCATCCACACTGGAGGGTTTTCGAGCGTGAACCGCCTTTTTAAGGTCATGCCACAACATCTCGACAGGATTGAGGTCAGGACTTTGGCTAGTCTTCATTTAGTTTTTCGTCAGTCACAGAGGTGGACCTGCTGGTGTGTTTTGGATCATTGTCCTGCTGCACAACCCAAGTTCGCGTCACTTTAAGGTCACATTGGCCGGACACTGTCCTTCAGGATTTTTTGTTAGGCAGCATAATTCACGCTTCCATTTATCACAGCAAGTCTTCCAGTTCCTGAAGCAGCAAAACAGCCCCAGACCATCACGCTACCACCAGCATATTTAACCATTGGTATGATTCTTTTTCTGAAATGCTGTGTTACTTGCAGACCAGATGTAATGTGACACACCTTCCAAAAGTTCAGCTTTTGTCTCGTCGGTCCACAGAGTATTTTCCCAAAAGTCTTGGGGATCATCAAGATGTTCTCTGGCAAAACTGAGACGAGTCTTATGCTCTTTTTGCTCAGCAGAGGTTTTCGTCTATCGCCATTTTCGCTCTTTCTCATGAACACTGAGGAGTAATCAACACTGGTGGATGAGTTATACGTTATATGATAGTTTAGTTCGGCTGGCCAATCCTGAGAAGGTTCACCACCGATCCATGTTTTCACCATTTGTGGATAATGGCTCTCATTGTAGCTCCCAACGCTTCAGAAATGGCTTTATAGCCTTTTCCAGACTGATAGATCTCAAATACTTTGTCATTTGTTCCTGAAATCATTTGGATCTCAACATGTGTAGCTTTCTTGTAGGTTCATTTTCCTATTTAAGTGATTTCTTGCAACAATCAGGCCTGGGTGTGGCTGGAACGGTGTGATAAATCACAGTTGAGCTATTTTGAACGGGGATTAATCTATATATTAATCCATATATATTCAATGTATAAGCGTTCTTAAATGCTTGCATGCGTTTGTATTTATATAAACACAATAAACATACATAGTAGACACGCATATAACCTTTTTGACAGCACAAATGAAATATTTTTTCAGTTTGTGTTCTGTTTTGCGCCATTATGCAATTCATTCTCCGTCAATAACCAAATCGACAGTGGCTGTTTAAAAAAAAAACAGGATATATTTTTATGTTGCAATAACAGCAGGCAAAAAGAAGCAAAAAACGAAATGGGGGGAAAAGCGTGGCCATGTGACGGAGACTACAGGTGGAGCCCCACAGAGACGGTGATTGCTGTTGATGCTGCACAGATGTGAAGGACCGCAGATGGCTCACAAACGCCTGATACTCGGGGGACCGAAAATGAAAAATACATATATTTATTTATATACACGTTTGTATAAAACAGCCTACGCGAGTGTGATCTCTGCGCTTTCTCGGGCGAGATCTGCTCTAACAAATCTTAGAAGCCGACACCTGTAAAGGTTTGCAAGAGAGCACCCAAACTACGTTATTAGCTTGATTCCTCCTGATGAAAGAGCTAAATATAGCATTTCCTTCCACCCATGACCAACTTTTTTGCACTAAAAGGCGGTAAGATGCGCACCAGCCAATTTCGGGCCGTTCTGGGATTATAAACGATGCCAATACTCGACTTGGACGATTGATAAAAGTGTTATTTTTTTTGTATCGATTCCAAAATCTCCCAACAGCCAACATTTTTAATGAATTTCGAGTACATATTGTCTAAATGTTCATTTGATTTTGGCATTTTTGCTATTATTTATTATGCATTTATTACCATTAGCAGCTCTACTCTCTGCATATCCATTACTAAAAGACTTTATACTTATGAACTCATCTAAATCTTGCCAAATCAGAATCTTATGCACGAGGGACATTTTTTATTATTATTAGCAATTTTTTTATCGTTCTGGCTGGAAACAAAATCTTGATGCAACGAGTGCTTTGAGTAAATAATTTTTATTTAGTTAGTAGCAAGTAAACCTGTGCATTATGCTTTATTTTAAATAAATCATGAGTGCATACTCTGCCAGTCGGATGTTTGGAATAATTAGATGTTAATTTTAAAAATACAGTAAAAATTGGGAAAAAATTACAAATAACTGATTGTAATTCATTCCTGTGACGTAAACCTGAATTTTCAGCATTATTCCTCCAGTCTCCAGTGATACTTCCTTTTAACAAAAACACATTTACTGCTATTTTTAAGGCACGATCAACCATTTTTCGGAGACGCCATTAAATTTCTTCCATGGCAGTCTATGATTGTGCTCTAATCTATTTCAGATAAACGCGCCTCTGAAAAGCACATAAAAACAAAATGAACCAGTGCCTCTAGATATCGCCACAAGCATTAAAAAAATCCATATCAGTCAAGCGCTATGAAAAAGCTTCATACTCTGGGACTCTAGTCTATATCTAGTCAAATCATAATCCCACGCAGGGAAACGGCATGCTGTGCACAATGATATGAATGCGTGATATGAATATGAAGCAGTTTCTGTATTAGTTGCATCTGCTTAATATAACGGGCAGAAAACAGAAATGGCTCTTAATTACAGATGCATCAGAGAAGTGCTAATGTGTAGTTGTATTATATATGGATCACACGACGACAATTTTACCCTTTTGCGCATGACCGAGTAAATGATGCATCGCTGCACAATGCATAACCATAATCCAGTATAGCATTCATACAGCCTCGGGTCATCTCAGTTTGTTTCTTCATCTGATTTGGAGAAATGTGGCATTGCATAACTTTCTCGGGAATTGGAGCCTCTGCGGCGAATGGGTGCCGTCGGAACGAGGGTCCAAACAGCTGATAAAAACATCGCAATAATCCACAGTTAGTTAAGACGGAAGATGAAAATAAGCCAGATGTGTTGCTATAGCACTTGTTTAGAGCTTGTAAACGCTGCTTGATCTGTGCGGATTTCTCTCCTGATTCAGATCAGTCCCTTTTTTTTTCACTTTTTCAACATCTCGATACATTCGTTTCTTACAAACGCGCACATTTTGTCTTTCCCGGGTGCTAACCTGATGTAATCAGACCCTCATTCTGACGGCACCCATTCACTGCAGAGACTCCAAACTCAACTTAACCTCGGATGACTTATGGGTGAGCACATTTTCAGCAAATGATCATTTTTTAATAAACTCTCCACTAATTTCTTTTCTTTTTTTTATGTGGATGTTACAGTGAATGCATCTCTCTCTCTCTTCACATTCACAGCAGGCTTTATAAATAGGTGTCTTGTTTTATCATTTCACCCTTGATGCTCACACGGTCTTGTCTTTAAAAATAAATTGCCCTGGGTTCGCTGTCAGATACCTGAAACGCAAAGCATTCAATATTTAAAACTTTAATTACATTTATATCAACTTGCATCAACATCAACTCTCTCTCTCTCTCTCTCTCTCTCTCTCTCTCTATATATATATATATATATATATATAATGCAATAATATTTCAATGACAGCACGTGAGGTCCCTGGCTGTGGAAAGCCCTGATATAATGCAATGACATCCATAAGAAGCCTATGACTCAAGTGTCCAAATACTTTTAAGGCCACCGCAGTGGTCATTTCTCTCTTTCTCTCTCTCTCTCAGTGTATGATTTAATAAATGTGATTCATTTTAATTCATTCATCATCATCATCATCATATGTCAGTGTTTTGGTCCTCCCCCTCCCACATTTGTGGGATGTAGCTGTTGCGATTTTCGAGTCATCGTCGCGTTAGTCAGAGAAATGGTTGCCTGACGAGCATCACCGCGCACCGGGATCCGGGGAACCGAATTAAAATGTAAATACAGCAACGACGTCCACGCGAAAGCATCCTTCCAGATGAGACGCGCGTTCCTCTCTGCGGCGCACGCGGGTAAGCTGAACTGCGGTCGCGTTGGCTGTTTGGGAACGGTCTTTACTTATCGTTTGACGTCGATCGATCGCGACGCACGGCGAGAGGGAGAAGTTACCGGCGAACTCGGAGCCGTTCGAGATCAGAGCCGCGGTGTGGTGTCTTGCCGTTTGTCAGACAGAAATAACGACCCCCGAACGGGAGAACGGGCGCGCGACTGAAATTCACGAGCGTGCGAGAGAAGCTGCGAGAAGAGAGCGGGCGTTTAACGCCGTGCAACTTTTCCCCCCAGTATCTCGTTATTGTGAACGCGACCGCGCACGTTACCGCGGAATAAACAAAACCCCGACGGGACTGCGTGCTTATTAGTGATGACACGCTTCTTGCACGTTTACTTGTCGGTTAAATGAACATACGGGCATTGCATGTCGATCTGAGGTTATTTTAATTTGTAGCCGAATAAAACAGCCAGTTGATGTAAATGAGTGGGCTTAGCAACAATTAAGTTAGCCTGTCGATATGAAATAATATGAACGTTTATTATTCTGGACTAAACAACTAACGTATCTATTCTTTCTAATCCAACTGTACGCATGTCGATATTCCCACCGATTTTTGTTTGTTTGTTTGTTTGTTTGCTTGACAGTTGAAGGCGATTTTAGTAATTGCACAATTGATGATTAGCTTCAGGACCCAAACTTCTTCTGCGAAGTTCGTGTTTACGTGTCGCGAGGTCGTAATTGTGACGTCACGTGCATTTAAATCGCTTCGTCCCGATCAAGATGGCGACCACGGCGTGTTCGAAAACACAGCCTTGCATTTTAACTCATGTGAATCGATCAATTGAGACCGCGCATTGCAGTTGTGCAAGAATCTTATTTTGAATTATATTAGGGATGGTTTTGTTGCGATTTTATCCCGTACACAGCATCCATTGTATCAGCCATGTTTTATCACAATGCAGCCCCAAATTGGAAAATCCCGAGTGTAATTACGACATTGTGGTGCAGTTCATATGCATTGATTCAATCTTTCCTACATGACTTGAATGCACTAGTTCGCCACGTTGCACGTTCAAGCATAGGTCTACATAAATAGGCAATGCTTCTGTTAAATTATTAACACTTTTATCTGTAAGGTGGGACTAAAGCCAACGTATGTTGCAATTTCTTCCTATTCAGTGAAATACAAGCGGACGGTCTACTTCCCTCATAACGTCTGATATAACCGAGGCAGGAGGCAGTAGCACTGAAGCAGTGGCTTTTGTCTCATGTAACACAGATGTCATCATGCATATCGCTCGTTTTGGTTTTAGTATACAGCTGGCAGCAGTTAGCCTACAGTTATATTTGAACGCACTGTGTGTCTTCCACAATGTGAAGATGGACAAACAGATGCTGTTCAGTACAGTGTCTCTCAGCTGGTTCTCAGAGTTTACGTTGTGCATCAAGTGGCAACCTCACTTTTTGCAACGAACCTAAAGAAAAAAACGTTCCTGAAATGCATTTAAATAATTTGCACACACCCAACAATACGCAACAGAAGATGCATAGATGACAGTCTTAAGATGACATAAGCTTACTGAAAGCATTATCACATAACCTGTCCATGTTGACAAACGGCAAAAATGCTTTTCTTACTTGGTATTTCTGTCATGTTTTCCAGTACAAATATATATATATATATATATATATATATATATATATATATATATATATATATATATATTTTATTTTTTTTTTTATATATATATATATATATATTTATTTTTTTTTATATATATATATATATATATATATATATATATATATATATATATATATATATATATATATATATATATATATATATATATATTATATATACATATATATATTTATATATTTTACTTTATATCATGCATATACACGAAAAGCAAAATGACTTATATCTACATCTTTTTATTTTTATTTTTATTTTTCTTTTACTGAAAAACAAGCTGAAATACTAAGTAATTGTTATTTTTACTTTTTGCAATACATATGTCCAAATTGATTAACAAAAATTTGACAAGACTTTTAAACGTTCGTTTAATTTTGATATTATGCACACTTACATGCATGCATTTAGCATCGGTTTTACATGTTGAATTGATATCATTCTTGAATTAACGTGCATTTTTCTCTTTTTAGATGACAGCACAGAATATCTACTCAAGCGCCATCCATCGTCATGAACATGCATATGTGGATATTGGCCATTCTGTCTTTCGCCGCGTTTTTCACCTTAACTGAGATGTTCGACATTTACGGGGATATATGTGCAGGCCTGTGCATCTGCGAAGAAAGAGACGGGGTTTTTACAGCCAGCTGTGAAAACAGAGGAATTAACAATCTGTCTGAGGTAACGCCTTTACACTTCACTGCTTATCATCTTCTGCTCACAGGGAATCTGTTGAAGAAAGTCTCCCTCAACGATTTTGTTCAGTACGAAGGACTCACCATTTTGCATCTGGGCAACAACGATATATCAGAAATCGAAAGTGGCGCTTTTAACGGACTCCAGGGATTAAAGCGACTGCATTTAAACAACAACAAAATTGAAGCACTAAAAGACGACACTTTCCTTGGACTTGAAAGCCTGGAGTACCTACAGATTGACTATAATTATATTAGCCACATTGAACCGAAAGCCCTGAGCGTTTTACGTCACTTAGAGGTGCTCATCCTCAATGACAATTTACTATCCGCTCTGCCAAACAACATCTTTCAGTACGTTCCTTTAACTCATCTCGACCTGAGAGGCAATCAGCTGAAAGTGCTTCCCTACATCGGCCTTCTGGAGCACCTGAGTCACATTGTAGAGTTACAGCTCGAAGAAAACCCGTGGAATTGCTCTTGCGAGTTAATCGCGCTAAAAGCCTGGCTTGAAAGCATATCGTACACGGCTTTGGTCGGAGATGTGGTTTGCGAGACTCCCTTTCGGCTACACGGCCGAGACCTCGACGAAATCTCCAAGCAGGAGCTGTGCCCCCGCCGAGCCATCGCGGAATACGAAATGCGCGCAGAACCCGCTCACAGCAGCGAGATCCTCTACAAAACCACGTCGGCGACGTTCGCGGCGGGATTTGCGTCCTCCACCATCCTGCGCGCCACAAAAAGCAGCCGCCTGTCGGGAAAACTTCGCGTGAAACCCACTTCGCGCACGTCTTCGAGCAAGCCGCAGAATTACGGTCCGATGCTGGCCTACCAAACCAAATCCCCGGTCCCTCTAGACTGTCCCAACGCTTGCACGTGCAATCTCCAAATCTCGGACCTCGGGTTGAACGTCAACTGCCAAGAGCGGAAAATCGAACGCATCTCGGATCTCGAGCCCAAGCCGTACAACCCCAAAAAAATGTACCTCACCGGAAACTACATCTCTTCAGTGTGCAGTTCCGACTTCAACGGCGCAACCGGATTAGATTTGCTCCACTTAGGCAACAACCGCATCGCCATCATTCACGATAAGACGTTCGGCCAGCTCATACACTTACGAAGGCTTTACTTAAACGGCAACTTGATCGAGCGGCTCACCGAGGATATGTTCTACGGTTTGCAAAGCTTGCAGTATTTGTATTTGGAGTATAACGTCATCCGAGAGATCGCGGTCGGCGCCTTTCAACAAGCGCCCAATCTCCAGCTGCTGTTTCTCAACAACAACCTCCTGAAGACTCTACCGTTGGACGTCTTTGACGGATTGAGCCTGGCTCGATTGAATCTGCGCAGCAACCACTTGCGAACTCTTCCGGTCGCCGGCGTTCTCGAAGAGCTAACGGCTCTGGTGCAGATCGACCTCTTCGAGAACCCTTGGGATTGCTCGTGCCTCGCCGTGGAGATGAAAAACTGGCTGGAGCAGCTCAGCACGGGCACCGTGGTGAACAGCGTCGTTTGCGAATCTCCTCTGAGTCTCTCGGGAGAGGATATGCGGTACGTTCACGCGACTCACCTCTGCCCGGAAAGCTCGAACGCGCAATCTTCCGCCGTGCCGCCGTCGGAGGAATCCTTTCCCGGTAGTACCATCACTTTAGAAACGGCTTTGGATTACGACTCGCAGTATCCCGCCGTCCCTCTTTCCGTTCTTATACTCGCTTTGCTGCT
Source organism: Puntigrus tetrazona (assembly GCF_018831695.1). Classification (NCBI taxonomy): domain Eukaryota; kingdom Metazoa; phylum Chordata; class Actinopteri; order Cypriniformes; family Cyprinidae; genus Puntigrus; species Puntigrus tetrazona. The sequence goes on from NW_025047847.1 coordinate 241,767, forward strand.
CCTTTTTATATTATCCGTTTTTGTCGCCGCTGGATTGTTTGCCGTCATCATGAAGCGGCGGAAAAAGTCTGAACGCCTAGCTTCGGAAACCGCCAATTCAAGCTCCTTCAATGCCATCTACACCGACCAGATGAAGTCTAGAACGTCGGCGGGCCACGTCTACGAATACATCCCACCGGCAACGGAAAGCGCGGCCAAAAACGGACCGTATAGCGAAGGAAGTGCGATCGAGAGTTACAGGGACTTTGAGGAACTCAATAGAGTTCTTGCGACCAATTCGGATGAAGACGGGAGCAACGCGATAAGCTCGGAGTTCAGCGCCGGGACTCCCGACGCGCTCAACAGACATTCTCCTCTCTTGGACGACAACTACTTTTACCGAGATATCTTGGCTAGGGACCAGCAGGCCTCTTACAGGAGTAACTTGGCATGTAAGCACGGCACACATGCATCAGCTCACTGCGCACCAGACTTTGATGTCAGGCATCAATACTTGAATCCGGAAAGAGTACAGCAGACCATGTTGTACTGCTCGACTCCGGCCACCGTCTACATAGAGCCTAACAGAAGCGAATACTGGGAACTGAAAGCCAAGCTTCATTTCGAGCCTGACTATTTAGAGGTTCATGAGAAAAGGACGACCTTCACGCAGTTCTGAAACTGGATTTTTTTTTTCTTCGTTTGTTTTTTTTTAGTTTGGGAGAAAACGTTTTATCTGACAGATATTAAGGTGAATCTCACAAAAAAAATATGACTGCACTTCAAAATGTGCAAAAAGGAATAAAATGCGCTTTTATATTTTTAATTTAATGTCATTTTATATTTATGAATGCATGCTTTATTTTAGCCTAATTATTAACATAATATAAATTTATAAATTTTGTGTTACATTGTGACATTTTGCTTAAATTAAACAAATAATTCTTTAATTCTCATTAATGTGAATAATCTATATATATATATATTAGTGCTGCAACAAGATTATTCACAATTAATAGCATCTAAAATTAATTTTTCTTTACAAAACATATGTGTATAAATTATTATTATTTTTTAAATATTAAGTGTAATATTCAATTATATTAAATTATATAAATATATACATGTATATATATATATATATATATATATATATATATATATATATATATATATATATATATATGTATATAGTATTGTGTGTATTTATATATACATAATAAATATAAACAGTACACTGACACATATATTATGTAAACAAAATTATTTTGGATGTGTTTAATCACAATGAATCATTTATTATTGCAGTGTGACAATGGAAATTGTTGTCACACAGTCTCTAACACAGCTTTGCATAAATACATTAATGAAAGTACATTTAAAATTGAATCAAATAATAAAAACATGCACCATTAACAGTCCCAAGGAAACAAATCTCAATGGTCCTTCAAACCAGGTTTATATTTCTAACGCAATATAAATTTTCTTTAACATTAAGGTTTTTTTTTTGTGAGATTCGCACTGTATTCTCGTGCATATCATAAATAGGACCTTCTTTTACTACTGTATCATCTGTTTAATACATTCTGAGGTCCGCTTTCTGTGACACTTGTCTTAAAGATGTTGTGACCGTTCACGTTTCTATCAAGGCTTTACATGTATGTTACTTACCGGCGTACTTATCTATCGATTCTGCAGGTCTTTGCACTTCTTTTGCACTGGTTAAATTATATTAAGAGGACTTTTTGTAACATTTCTATTGACGGTCCCGGCAGGCAAACCGATTACTTTTTAGATTCAATTAGCAATGCTGGGTTTTTGTGTTAAACTTTGTGTACGTTATCCCGCGATGCGAAAAGCACAACATGTACAGCGTGTAACCTACAGCCTACAGGTCACAGCGGCTCTGCAATATTGTAAACTCCCTTTAAACGTTAGCGGCGCTCGTCCACCCACGTCGACTAATAAGAGAACGAGAAAACAAGACGACTACAGGGAAAGCGCGTAAAGCCAAAAACCCATCCCCTTCCCCCTCGCTATTCTCCTTCAGCTTTCTGATGTGTGACTCAGTGAAGGAAACAACAACCCCAGCCTCTTTTTACACAAGGGTTTGTTATTCAGCAAATGCCAATGAAAATTTCATGCAGGGCTTGAGGCGGTCTGGAGAGATTGTTATGCAAAAAAAAAAAAAAAAAAAAAAAAAAAAAAGCAGCCGCTGCGGCACGTCAGTGTTTCTTCTCCTTTCTATCGCCTGTGCAGCATTTTGACTGAAAATAGCAATTATTTCACGGGTTTGTAAGTCACTATCATGGCTATTATATCGTGTCATGCGTGTGTTTAAATGTGCAAACCCAATGAATTAGAGACTGAACAAAGCGTGTCAGTATTTGCGCCGGTTTTGTCTTCGACACGTCGTTATATGCCGTGTACATGGAGCAGATGTTGCTATATTTATCTCATAATAACAGACAGATACCATATGGATGTTTGCCTCGACTGTGTAGGTAAAAAGCCCAAACTAGACGCAGCGTGTCAGTGTTTGGACTGAAATGCTGGCTTAAATGCATGGCGATGTACAGCATACGCTGCAGGTCAAACGTTTGGGGACGGGAAGATAAAAAAAAAAAAAAATGCATTTATTTGATAAAAAATACAGAAAAAAAAGTTATATTTTTACCATTTTAAATAAGGGATTTCTACGTTAACAGGCTGTAAAATAGAATTTATTTCTGTGGATTTTCATCCTCATTACTCCAGTCTCATTCACGAATCTGTCTTACATGCTGATTTGCAGCTCAACAAACTTTTGCACTTTTAACAGTTTAGTTGTTTTATTTTATTTAATTATTAATTTTTGGAACCTGTGATAGTTTTTTCTGAATTCTTTAACAAATAAAATGTGATAAATAAAAAATACAAAAAAAAGCATAATACAATATATTTTTTTACTTTTAACTATATATATATATATATATATATATATATATATATATATATATATATATATATATATAAAATTGTAAAAAAAGCTATTTTTTAATTTAATAAAAATAAAAAATATATTTAATTTAACTAAAACAACTGAATCTATATTTAAAAAAAAAAAAAGGATCACTTGACACTGAAGACTGGAGTAAAGATGCTGAAAATTCAGCTGCGCATCACAGAAATAAATTTCATTTTAACAAAATTTTACAATTTAATAGTTTTCCCCCCATATTTTGACCAAATAAATGCTTTGATGAGCAAAATTAAAAAAAAAAAAACTATTTAAAATCTTGCTCGTCCCGGACTACGGCTGCATACATGGAGCAGATGTCCTTATATCTAAGCTCATAATAACAGACAGATACCACGTGGACGTTTGCTTCGACCAGGAATGAGCAGTACAACATCTCAGCCGCCGCTGCTAATTTGTAGAAAACGTCCAAACTAGACAAGATGACAGGATCTCCATTGATCTCGCATTAAAACCCTCGTCAGGTTCTCGGAGAGCGTGCTTTGACAGCATCCTCGCGCGAAACATCAAATATTGAAGCCAAGCAGCATCTCGGGCTTCATTCACACTCAAAGTCAATTCTGATTTTTGTTTGCACGTTCGCGTGACCTTTTTTATCGTCCTAGCGTGAACAAATAGCGTCGCCGCTCGAGCCGGGACGGGAGACTCCGGGAGCCTGTGGCCATGCTTTCCGCCGTATAAAGTGTTTCAAATATGAAGTGTTTGCGGTCACAGAGTCGTCTCTCCGTGTTAAACGACTTTCATCTTCGTGCCAAAGGCTAAATTAAACTTTTAAGTTGAGCTGCCATAAATATCAAATGAATTTTAACCTGACTGTTTACACTTGAATTCACATCCATATACACACTTTTTCATTTAGAAAAAATCAATAAAAAGCCGGCGATCAATCAGTTCCAGAGAGAAATACAACACTGGTAGAAAGATTCAGTTCAATATCTTTTATTATTATTATTATTATTAATAATTTTTTTTTTTTTTTTTTTTTTGATGTAAATGAAGATTGGAGTATATTTTATAAAATACAGTTTTAGTCTTTCTACCAAAAAAAAAAAAAAATTTAATTCAGTGAGTTATATACTGTTTATTTCCATTTTTTGTGAAATTTACAAGCAATTTTTGAGTGAAAATTAATATTCAATGTATTAATATTATGAGATTTTAATCACTTTTCTTTCATGCTTAGTGTTGTAATTTTTATTATTTTTTTTAATTATTTTTACAATTTCTTTGGCCCCATATTTAGTCATTTTTAGTCAACTTACGTTTAAATTTTAAAGTTTATCTTGCATTTATCCATACTTTACTTGCATTATTTATTTACTATTTCCTTGCACATTTTTTATGGCAGCTTCCAGACTGTCACACTGCAAAAAAAAAAAAACGCTGTATAATTTATCTGAGCTCATGCACTTCACGTTTTGAGTGAAAAAGCTTTATTTGTGGATCATTTTAGCTTCACTGAAGGACGCACGAGCTCACAAAAATAAACCTAAAACATGTTAACTGAAGAAAAACGAGGCTGGATCCATGTATCTGATAATATAGCACAATTTGTGGATAATTATGTTTAAAAACAGCTCGAATCGAGTCGTACGATGAATTATAAAATGTGCAAATGGATGAAAAGCTAGCGATTTAATCCAGTATTTAGTGATAATGTAGCATGACGAGACGTGCCGGTCGATCGTTTTTAACCAGAAACGGCACGAGCGCGAAAAAAAATCCCAAAAAGTGCAAAAATGGTGTGATAACAATAGCTAGCATTTTTGGAAAAAATTAAAACATCTCTGGCTTAAAATGACCAAAATGCAACACGAGTGTTAAATATAAATATTAGCAAATTATTAAAAAAAAAAAAAAAAAAATGAAAAAAATAAATAAATAGCGGTCACTTTATTTTATATTTTTAAAATAAAAATTGGTTAATAATCGCTCTATTTATTTAAATGTTTTTCATTAAATTTCTTCGAGCGAACAGCTAAAATGTAATGTTTTTTTTGTGATTCCAGATACGTATTTGTTGATTTAGGACGCGTCTCCAGCGTTCACAAGCGACAGATCTGAGAGGAAACAAACACAAAAAAAAACAGTTTTGGGCTGCGTTTAAATCGCTGACGGTGTACTTCTCTCTTCTCCCTTCAGGAAAGCGTGAGCGAACCTTGAGGTTCAGATCTGAGCTTCATCTGATTCGCCGGCATTGACGCAGACGTTTTCAATATCAGTTGTTTTTTCTCACTCCCACGCGCTGCTTGAAGGCTGTCTTTAACATTTCTTTCAAGGCATTGATGTTCTCGGGCCGCTCGGAGTGCATCTCTCGCTTAAGGACGTGCCTCGGTAAAGAACGTGACATTTCTCACATTTTCTTCTGCCGTTCTATGCATCCTTCAGCTAGTCGTGTTCATGACCCATACGCCCCCTTCGGTACGCACCTGCTCTTCTTCAGCGCTTTCTGACGGACGCATCGTTTTACGTTCAAAGAATTAAATCAAATGTACGAGAAACGTTCGGTGACTCTGTATTCATACATGTGCGTTGTACGTCAAAGAAAGAGTTCGTGCAAAAGTCGCATCTGTGTCATAATGTGCTCGGTGTCATTTTACTGTTATTTATATTACACTGTAATTGCTTTTTGAACTTGTAAATAAAGATTATTGCAGTATGTTTTGCAAGAAAATACGGTTTCGGTCTGCTTGCGCTTGCTGCTTCTTTGTAATAATCTGATTTCGGAAATTCTGAATTTTGTAAATTTCTAAAAAAAAAAAAAAAAAAAAAGTTAAAAGTATGCATTAATTAGCAAAGAAAATATTTATTTTATAGTTTTATTTATTTATTTGTTTATTTTTTGGTTTTCATGTTTTTTTTATTTAGCGTTTTCCCCAAAAATATAAAAATTTTATTGTATTTTTTTAAACACTTTTACTATCTCGGATTAGTTTAGGTTTTTAAATGTGACGCAATGTTTATTTTGTTAAAGCGTTTGATTCATTCAATGATAAATAAATATAAAATGAAATAAAATCCAGCCGTTTTGTGTTCCAGTAAAAATAACGGCAGACTAACTGAATGTATCCATATTTTAAATGAGCTTTTATAGTTATATTTTACCTTTTTGATTTTATTTTAATCCTATCTTTGTTTTCCCAGAATACTTCTATTTAGCTCTCTTTTATTTTTATGTCAGTTTTAGTACTTCTTTTCTCGGTTAGCTTTGTAAACGTTAGGTTTTCATCTAATATTTATTAGATTTTTATTATGTAATATTAATACTTTCACGTCCCACTAAAAACAAGCATCAGGGTGTTTTATTTTCAATCACCGTTACATTTTCATTTTAAATATTATTTGACGTTTTTAATCATTTCTATTCATTTTTTCCCCCCCGATTAAGATCATATTAACTTAAATTGCTTCATTTCAGCTTCATCATGTAAACTTTTTCTCAGTTAGTCGCCGAAATGTTATTTACTTTCCTTCTTTATTATTATTATTATTATTATTTATTTATTTTTTTTTTTAAGCTCCTAATTCTGGACGTATATATGGACGAATTAACAAATGAAAGCAAGAGCAGATCCTTCTGAGTTCACGATCAGTTCAAGAAAAGCGCTCTAGTTTCGCTCATTAGCAGAACATTCTGTGCTCGATGGACGAAGAGTTTCTCCTCATTAAAAGCCCACCTCTGGCTTTACCCAGTATAGAGTTAATACGGCTCCGGGCCCCTTTATCAGTCATGTGGACAGAAAAGGTGAAGCAGGATGTTATTTCATGGCCTCGTTCGGCGGCTTTATGGCCGTAATAATGTGATGCGTCTACCTGTTAACTAACAGATTACCAGCGGTTAACTTGTTTGCTGAACTCACTTCAGTGTTCTCGATCGGACCGAAACAGTAAAAATCAGTCTGGATGTTGAGTTTTGATACGGTTCATTATAAATACAGCGGGGCATGCTGTCACAACGGCATTAAGCTTATTCTGTTAAAGTAAAGCAACCAAAGTCGCATTTAATACAGTGCTATATGCATATGGCTTCATAGCAGCTTCAGAATAATAGAGAGGGAAATGTTGCACAATGCATCGATTTTGAAAAGTTTCGTTTTAGAAGGTTAGGCGATTTATTTCAGTGTTTCAGTTCATGGTATCAGAGCAGTTAAATCAATCATATTAATTATGTGAGTGAAAAGAGTGAGACGAGGGTGACAGTGGCAAAAATAATAATTATTATTAATTAAAATAAAATAAAAAAAAATGCAAATATAATACTGAAAATTCAATATAGAAAGAAAATAAACATTATCTGAATTTATGCACGATTAAAAACCATTGTACAAACTATTTTAATAAAATAAAACATCTAAATTTTTTGGCTTCATATTTATATTTTCGTTTTTTTTGTAAGTTCAGCATATTTTATTCCATTAAAGCTTTATTTCAATGAGCGACAAACGTTCAGCGTTTCCTCGTCTGATTGACTTTGGTTCGTAAATCTATGCTAACTCTTCTCGGTTGGCTTCCAGGCCTCACAGTTTCCCCCCCGTGTGACAACTAGCCCCGGTCTCCCCCGCCATGTGATGACTCACTCACTTCACACAAATCCCTCGGAGTCCGCGGCTAATTTAAAAAAAAAAAAAGGGGTTCGAGAAACCCGCCCACCTTTTTCCTTTTGCCAGGCTGGAAGCAACTCTTTGGCAGATTGCGAGTGTTAAAGTGGCTGAGCCGCGTAAGATCCTAGCGTCGCTCAGCGCTGGAAATGAGGCCAGATCTGGATTATATAAGCCTGAGGAGGCATGGCAGACTGAGGACTCATATGACTGTGAGCTCACTGGAGGGGAAACGACTCAAATCTGCTCTTTTTAGAAGTCAGCATCACTCCCTGATTACTTTCTAGAAGAGCGGGCATTCCCTTTCCCCGTGTCACCGACCGCCACGCGTAGCGTTTAGCTAAACCTATAGTTCCTGTACGGGTTAGCATCGCCGTACCGTACGTGCACACAACGGTCTGTGTGCATAAATGATTTACTCGGCGTGCATCGTGCCTCCAGGACTCGAGAAGCTCCGTTTTGGAAATAGCGGCGTCCTCGACCCACATCCGACCTGCAATAAAGTGATATTAAGGGATATTTCCCGTGCGTCGCTCACCGAAGCCTCACGAAGAGAACTGTGAGAGAAATCAACAAAAGATAGATATAAAAGTGCTGAAACAAGCGTAGGAATGCGATAAATAAGTCATTTTTACGTTCTGGCCCCGCGCTTTTAAAAATAAAGGCACAAAAGCTGTCACTGGGGAGGTAACGTTTCAAAAAAGGACCTAAAGGGTCCAGTTTGGTGCCTTTATTAGCGTTTAAAGCGTACGGACTTGAACCCTATAGGTTCAGCGGTTGTGCCTTTATTTCTGAGATTGCAATAGCAAAGAAACATTCATCAAAGGCCTTTCTAAAGGGAAGAGATTGGTGAAAGAGATTGTTAAAAGAGGTAAGAAAACATGAAGTGCCTTTAAGAAATGCGTGCAGAAACACATTTTTCACTCAGTAGTTGCTAGCAGAAGCATCAGATGTTAGCATTGTCATTATTGCTGTTGTTGAAATGGTTTATTTTTACTGTATTTTATTGGGGTGTGCTAAGGTTCTGAGTTGATTACTGGAGTGTGTTTTACAAGAAAATACGATTTACTGCTCAACATTTCCTCGTTTCTTCGCCGCTAAATGTAACATTTACTAGCCATTTCTGATTTTATTCGGTGGTGAATTTTACTGTGTTTGCGACCAATGAACATTCCGGAATATGAACAATTCAGACCACGTGACATTATAGATGCACGTTATACGTGTTGCTTCTTTGTCGAAATAGAATTGCTCGACCAAGCAGTCATATAGTTTTCAGCGCCCCTGCTGGTAAAAATAATAAAAGCGTATTGCTCCGGTGTACATCTATGCGTGCATCTTGTTATACACGAAGTAACTTTTAAATAAGTCAGAAGTCGTCTGATAATAGTGCACGGCTAAACTATTACAACACGTTTGCTTAATGAAACTGCGACATGCACTGAGGATGTCAGTCTGCATTATGTCGGACATTTTGGAGTTTATTTTGCAGTAGCTGCGAGCAGCGGGCGCTTGCTGTTCTGACATTTACATCAGCCCTGGCTCGTACTGCTGATGTGTGCCGGTATGGGGGGGAAATAGATGCTTTAATCATCTTCTCTCTCGTTTTTTAAAACTTGTGGCGTTAGGGGCCGTTCAAACAGACGCACGCGGTCTTCAAAAACAGCAGCACGGCATTAAACGGATTTGAACGGAGGACGCGTTAACTTAAGCATTCAAAACGCTTAAGATGCTTAAGTCATTTAATCGATGCATAGTCTTCTGAAACAGCATATAGCAGACCCCGCCCAGCAAACACACGGCGGCCTTTGTTCTCGTGAAAAGGGGTATAATAGCACGCCAGATAAAAACAAAAACCTGTGGTACTGATACGCCAAAATGAACGTTGGCGTGCATATGATACTCAGTTTTCGCGTGCATATGATACGCCGTTTGCGCGTGCATATGATACTCAGTTTGCGCGTGCATATGATACGCAGTTTTCGCGTGCATATGATACTCAGTTTTCGCGTGCATATGATACTCAGTTTGCGCGTGCATATGATACGCCGTTTGCGCGTGCATATGATGCTCAGTTTGCGCGTGCATATGATACGCAGTTTTCACGTGCATATGATACTCAGTTTTCGCGTGCATATGATACTCAGTTTTCGCGTGCATGTGATACGCCGTTTGCGCGTGCATGTGATACGCCGTTTGCGCGTGCATATGATACTCAGTTTTCGCGTGCATATGATACGCCGTTTGCGCGTGCATGTGATACGCCGTTTGCGCGTGCATGTGATACGCCGTTTGCGCGTGCATATGATACGCCGTTTTCGCGTGCATATGATACTCAGTTTTCGCGTGCATATGATACTCAGTTTTCGCGTGCATATGATACCCATCTACCCCGCAAAGCTGACAAATTTATGATCATATTCATAAATTGGTTTTACACTGACAGTAATAAAGGTACAAAAGCTGTCACAGGGGCTGTACTTTTCCAAAAGGTACATGTTTACACCCAACGCGTCCATTTTATTATCTTAAAGGAACATAGTAGTGCTTAAAGTGTACTAATAGGTACAAATATGCACCTTTTGAAAAGTTACTGCCCCAGTGACAGCTATTGTACCTTTATTTCTGACGGTGACGAGCAAATATTTTTACCGTTTACTGCAATTTTGTATTTCTTCTAGGGGATAATATATTGAAAGCAGCAAACTAAGGTGGATGCAATAAAGCAACTTCACATTAATAAATAGGAAAATGTCGGAAAAAATACATTAGGATGTAGCCCAAAGCAGCTCTACAGAAGTTTCATTATTCAGTTCGGTTGTTGATTCAATTTAGATAAATAACACTGTCAAAGTGTATCGTTTATGAAACATGTCACTTCTGAAAGTAGCTGTTTTCAGTCAAAATATTTCTCAAGCAACATATAGCCTGCATTTTTCCATTTATATCTAAACCGTCATGCTTTAAAATTTTTATACTTTATTACTTTGTGTTTTTTACTGCATTCTATTCAAAATACTTTCAAAGACACATTTGTTTCACCTTTATATTATATATATATATATATATATATATATATATATATATATATATATATATATATATATATATATATATATATGTGTGTGTGTGTGTGTGTGTATATATATGTATGTGTATATATATAAGCAAAATTATAACAAAGATAAATAAATCTTGTTTTTGCCCAGTCATTTTTTTACAAATGTGAATAAAAAAAATACATTTTATTTTAAAATGCATTTTTGTTTGCTTTTAAAGTAAACATATAAAAACTCACGTTATAAAACGCCTCATAAATGATTTACTTTGTCCTCCCGAAGCGAATGATCAGCATTTCCTGAAGGTTAAGCATCGCATCAAACCCAAGGCTTCTTTCATTACTTGCTGAAAAAGAAAAATTACTTCATTTTTTTGTATACCCTATTCATGAAAAGTGCCTTATGAATAAAATATACTCTCTCTGCAGCAACACCTTAAAAGAACTTTTGTTACACTCGGATGATGTTTCTGGGGGTCTCTCGCATTCGTCTTGCGAGCATGTTCCGGTTAGAATGGAGATTGTAGAATATTTCTTTTTAAATCTTCCATTTCTAGCTCTATTCCTCTCCAGCGGTGTCAGGCTGTTTCCAGGATAGAATTACACAGCTTGACAGATTGAGGTTGAAAATGTCTCAGGTAAAGACGTGCTGCTCCACACATCCTTCGTGACCTTGGGTAAAATACCGCACATCTCCCAGCGATTAGAGGAGATTATAATCGTTCTGAAAGCTCGTGAGCGACACGTGAAGATACCGGAATAACCCCAGACAGATCTTGTTCCACCAGCTTCGTGGTAGAAACCAAACACTGTCTATCTACAACACAGACCTGTCTCGGTTTATAGAGAAGCTAGAAGTCTCTTGCGCGCCAAGGCTGCGTGTATTTCTATATGAATATATTGTAAAATTTTTACGATCCTTCGGAAATCATCACCGAAAGAAGCATTTCTGATTATTATCGGTGTTGAAACGTTTTGCGTTGCCCGATATTTTTGTGGAAGCAGTGATGCATTTTATTTTTCTGCGTTCTCCGATGAACAGAAAGTTCAGAAGAACAGAGCTTATTTATTATTAATTAGAAATCTTCTGCAACATTACAGATGTCTTTTTGTTCAAAAAAAAAAAAACAGTAAAAGTATTCATTTCTATAAAAAACACAGTAGTATATGAATATGAAGATCCAGGTGTTTTATTGGTGTGATTTTAATATAAATGAGAGTAGCTTTTATTTATGTTTTGAGTTAGTTTTAATTTTTATAATTCGCATTTTTATTGTAATTAAAGTTTCATTTTTGTTTTTGTAATTTTAGTGGTTTTTGTGTTTTTATTTGTTTTGTATAGTATTATAGTATTTTAATTGTACTATATATATATATATATATATATATATATATATATATATATATATATATATATATGTATATATATATATATATATATATATATATATATATGTGTGTGTATATATATATGTGTATATATATATATATATAACTCTGTGTCTTTGATTAATAACCTTATTAATTTTGTGTTTTACTTAACAAAACGTTGACAGCATTAACATTTATTTTATTTTTACTGAAATACGTTATCCTATGGTCATTTTATTAATAGTATTCCTTTTTAATATACCACTTTTTATGGTTTTTCTTTTAGTTAACTACTATATTTCTGGTCTTCGCCATCACTTTCGATCAATTAAATGCGTCCTTGATTAATAAAAGCATCAACTTCTATATTTAAAACACTCTGTAAAGCTTGTAGAGTGTAACCTGTTGATCATAACGGGACTCGGTGTGAGACGTTTCACCTCTATCATGTCTATAAACGGAGAGGGAAGGAAGTCAGAAACTCATTTAGGAGTAATATTCAGGCAGGCAGCCACACACAGAACAATCTTTCTATAACTCATAATTACAGGCTTTACTTAAGCCTTGTTTCAGAGTAATTGACTTCAGTCTCAGTTCTTTCCTTCAATCACTGCGCTCTGTAATACTATTAGCACTTTGACATGTAATCGTCTCTCTCCTGCATTTAAATGAAGCCCCCGCCGCCGAACGTGACTCTGGCGGTTATCAGCTGATGGCAGCTGTGGTTGGACGTCCCATCAAGGACATGTCCTTCCTCATTGGAGGGAATCGAGCGAGGCTTTATTTCTAAGGCTGGAGGTGATGCATATCTGAGTCATTCTGGGGCTTTTACCTGTGATTCATATCGCATGAATAATGTGTTTCGATTCAATTAATTTTGGAGTGAATGTAATTATGGCTTCGGAAACAAAACTGACTGCTTGAACCGAACTGAAGTCATTTAATAATTTATCGATCTGAACTAATTAAAAATAATGAACCTTGCAATGAACCAGTTGTTGAACTAAACTGAGTAAGCATTGCACTAAATTGAATCACTACTGAGCTGAACTTAATGATCAACTGAATTGAATCACCACTGAACTGAACTTACGCAGTGATGAACTGAATCTAATTACTAATGAACTGAACTTAGTGATGAACTGAATTGAATCATTACTCAACTGAACTTAGTGATGAACTGAATTGAATTACTACTGAACTGATCTTACTCAGTAATGAACTGAATTGAATCAATGCTGAACTGAATTTAGTGATGAACTGAATTGAATCAATACTGAACTGAATTTAGTGATGAACTGAATTGAATCACTACTGAGCTGAACTTAATGATCAACTGAATTGAATCACCACTGAACTGAACTTACGCAGTGATGAACTGAATCTAATTACTAATGAACTGAACTTAGTGATGAACTGGATTGAATCACTACTGAACTGAACTTACTCAGTAATGAACTGAATTGAATCACCACTGAACTGAACTTACGCAGTGATGAACTGAATTTAATTACTAATGAACTGAACTTAGTGATGAACTGAATTGAATCATTACTCAACTGAACTTAGTGATGAACTGAATTGAATTACTACTGAACTGATCTTACTCAGTAATGAACTGAATTGAATCAATGCTGAACTGAATTTAGTGATGAACTGAATTGAATCAATACTGAACTGAATTTAGTGATGAACTGAATTGAATCACTACTGAACTGAACTTAGTGATAAACTGAATTGAATTACAACTGAACTGAACTTACTCAGTGATGAACTGAATTGAATCATTACTCAACTGAACTTAGTGATAAACTGAATTGAATTACAACTGAACTGAACTTACGCAGTGATGAACTGAATCTAATTACTAATGAACTGAACTTAGTGATGAACTGAATTGAATCACTACTGAACTGAACTTACTTTGTGATGAATTTAATTGAATCACCACTGAACTGAACTTAGGGATGAACAAAATTGAATCACTACTGAACTTAGTCAGTGATGAACTGAATTGAATCACTACTGAACTAAACTTAGTGATGAACTGAATTAATTCACTACTGAACTGAATAACAACAATACTGTCTTATGTAGAGCTACTTTGCAGGTGAAACTGAATGAATTTTTTAATGATGTACTTTAAAACACTGACAGTTACTGAACTGAAATGAATCAGTGTTGCACTGATTTGAATTGACATAGAACTGAGCCGAATAATTACACCTATTACTGAATTGTGGAATATTTTTGTTCAGTAATTGTTGGACAATTGTTTAGTGATTAATGAACAAATTTGATATGGTTATTGAACAGAACTGAATCAGCCGAAATAAATAAATGTTGAATTAAACTAAATCAGAACTGAACTGAGCTGAATAATGATATCATTCAGTTAAAGTAGAGCTGCTTAGAGCTGAATTGAACTTGTTTCTGTTTCATAATTTACAAACTTTGCAACATATGACACTTAAACCAAAAACGAATCAATATCAAACTAAACAGAGCTGGATAAAGGCACTATTGTTTTCAATAGATGCTTGTAATAAAAGCATGAAGTGATGGGTGAAATGGAGCAGAATCAGTTGAATCACAAAATGATTCGGTGTTTCGAAGCACTCGCATTGTATTGCGAATCGATTCATTCAGATCCGGTCTTCAAGTCACAAACACGCATTTGATGTGGAACAGAACTTTGCATACGGCGAATCATTTGATTCAGTTTTGTGAATCTTTTGATTCAGATCTGAACTTCAGAGTGGATTCGCAAATCTTTTCCGTGCTACTAAGCGACGATCTGAAAGGACAGTTAGCGAATCATTATTTAGACGCGACTTCGGGACGTGAATACAAAACATCGAGCCAATAAGGCATCTGTAAAAAACAAAGGAAAAACATGCGTTCCGCGCTACAAAATGACAATGCAAAATAATTTTTTGCGAATCATTATTTAATTATTAATTTACTTTTTAAAAATAATTAAATATTTAAATTATATATATTTTTAATAAAGATCACTACTATTGTTTTTTTAAATAAATAAAATTAAATAAAAATTAAATAAAAAAAAAAAGAAATGACAATGCAAAATAATTTTTTGCGAATCATTATTTAATTATTAATTTACTTTTTAAAAATAATTAAATATTTAAATTATATATATTTTTAATAAAGATCACTACTATTGTTTTTAAATAAATAAATAAAATTAAATAAAAATTAAATAATTAAAAAAAGAAATGACAATGCAAAATTATTTGTAGCGAATCATTATTTAATTATTAATTCACTTTTTAAAAATAATTAAATATTTAAAAAAATTTAAATAGATCACTACTATTGTTTTTAAATAAATAAAATAAATAAAAATAAATAAAAATTAAATAATTAAAAAAAAAGAAAAGTAGCATGTTTTTGTATGTCACGGTGGCTCTAATCGGCGGTCATCTCCGGTGTGAACTGTAACGAATGTCATTTTAAAACAAGAGCGGTTTAACTGATGGCTAATGAATATGTGCTGAGACCAGAATGCCAGAAGCAGACGTGCTGATAGCCGAGTGTTTTTCTCTGGTCTCGTGCTGATAGTGATCGGTCTGACAGCGCTCGATTAACCCTGAGCTAATGCTGGACATTCAGTTCACTTAATGCATCATATGCATATAATAAGCTGCACATGCTGTCAATATATGCATCAGAAACATGCAACTTT